>NC_066366.1:45767837-45880337 GCF_013377495.2 Cygnus atratus
TCTGAAGAAATGGCAGAGGAACTTCCACAGACAGCAGCCTCTCAGGAACTGCAGTGTTCTCAGGGCAGGGAAACTCAGCCTCAGCAGTCCTTCACCATGGCTCCTATTTCTGCACATTCAATCTTTTTCTGCTAAAGCACACTTGCTAGGGAGAAAATCCATTTAAACTACAGGCTATCCCTGAAGGGGGATACAGGACAGGAGTGAGGCACAGGGTTTAGAGTATGGCTCCCTATCATACTCCCTATCTTCTTCCTCGAAAACAGAGGCTCTATTGTACCTCAGTAAAGTGTAAAAGCTCGGGATGCTGGTAGGGAGTCTGTGGTTGTTCACTGCAGGGACTACAGAACTTATCTGCCTAAGTGTCATGGTTTTGGCTGGGACAGAGATTTTCTTCGCTGAGGCTCACACAATGCTGTGTTTTGTATTTTTGATGAAAACAGTGGTGATAAGACACTAATGTTTTAGTTGTGGCAGAACAGTTCTTACATAGAGCCAAGGACATTTCTGCTTTTCATGCTGCCGTGCCAGTGAGGAGGCTGGGGGTGCACCAGGAGCAGGGAGGGGACACAGCCAGGACAGCTGACCCAGACTGACCAGAGGGATAATCCATACCATATGGCACCATGATCAGCAACAAAAGCTGAGGTAAAGAAGGAGGAAAGGGGATATGTTGGGAGTGATGGCATTTGCCTTCCCAATAAACCATTCTGTGTGATAAGCCCTGCTTTCCTGGGAGTGGTTGAACATCTGCCTGCCAAGGGGAAGTAGAGAATGAATTATTTGGTTAGCTTTGTTTGTGTGTGTGTTTTTTGCTTTAGCTAGTAAGCTGTCTTTATCTCAAGTATTCTTGCACTTCTGCCTTTTCAATTCTCTCTCCCATCCCACCTGGGGAGAGTGAGTTAGCTGTTGTGTGGGGCTGAGCTACCTGCTGGGGTTAAACCATAGCACTATGGACACTGAATTGTTTGGGGAAAATGGTCCCTAAACCAACTACTTTGCTTTCACTGTGCAGTTTTCCACATCCAGGCAGGATGGAATTGTCTTGTCATCACCTTTGTGGTAGCAGACTTCAAGTCACCAGTCTGATCGGGATCTACATTGGCTGAAGAGGTGGAAACAGAAGATTGTGATGTCAGTGAGGTGTGGCTATGGCCTGAAAAATGAATATGTCCACCACAGGGGCAGATGAACCTGGCCCTCCTGTTCTCTGCACAAGTTATTTGAGCTGTCACACAAAGGGGTCTCATTCACTCAATTGAAAATGTTTGGACATCGAAGAGAGGGCTTCAAGCTGTAGATTCCAATTGAGATGGAAGCTAATTATCAGAGGAGGTCTTAGGCACTTAAATCCTTTATTTGATAGTGTAAAAAAAATTAAATTAAATTAAATTAAAATTAAAAAATAAAGTACTTTTGACATGATTACAGTGTTAGCTCCAGATCCTTCATTAAGACAATTCATTGAAAAACAGAGTATACTTTCAACTCTGAAAAAAATAGGCATCAGCACCTCCAAACATGTCCAGATCTGCCACTAAAGATATTTGTCCAAAACTACTGTCTTGCAGATGATTTCAGTAATGTCTTATTTCCTCACTGTATTGCTGGGAAGTTATGGTTCAAATGTTTAGTTAATTTAATCTACTAAGTAAATTTTAACAAGCTGTAGTTCCAAACTATTACCAATAGATGGCAATAGTAGTTTATGGATGTCTTTTTTATAATGCCTAGCTCTACCTATTTTTTTCTTTAATTTTGTGGTTTTGAAAAAAAATTTATAATTGGTATACATACCTGTGCTTTTTAAGGTGACCAAAATGGGGATGGAAAAATTCAAAATTTTGCATTTTTTTTGAGAAAATAATCAGTTGTTGCCAATGAAGAATGCATCAAAATTTCTGAGCTGCACCTAGCCTCACATGCATTTTAGACCTGTTTCAGTTCTACAGTAAGATTGTGCAAGAATGGTATAATACAATGGGTTTTACATAGGCTGATTGAAGAGAACTGTATTTGTTTATGAGTGATCTAGAACATGAAAATCCATGTTTGCATGGAAGTCATATCTTATTTTGAATTGGGAAGTTCTCTGTAAAAGTAAATCTATAACAGGCATAAAGCTCATGTTTCAACAAAAAGAGAAACTTTGTGAATGTTGGTTTGAATCTTCTCAGCATTGCACCCTTTCCTAACCAATGTTACCTATATAGATTGAGTTCTAAGCCTATATATTTTCCGCGGTTGGAATTTGGGTTTATATGGCAATAATGTTGCTCTCCATTGCCTCTCTGTTTACAAAAGAACAAGCAATCTCTTCCTATGTGGTGGTGGATTTCTGGTAACTAGAAAACACATTTTCATTGACTTAGGTGTAGGTTTATTTTGGTGCAAGTATTCATTCTCTCCTTATCACTACAAATGTTCTTTCTTGTAATTATTGTCGTCTAAAACTTCAGGATCCATTACATCAGGACTTTGTGAGAGTCCTATGTTCTATTTTTTACAGATTACAGATTACTGTAAATCCTGATGTCCTAATTAAGTGCTCTGTTAAATAAAGGAATAGAATAGAATCGAATCGAATAGAATAGAACAGAACAGAACAGAACAGAACAGAAAGAATAATTTTCTCATGCTTTACACGAAACCTCACATTTCGATAATATTTTCCTAGGCTGATTTTTGCATATGATGTAAAATAGAAGAAAAAAAATGTGGATAGATGTAATTTAAATGAATTTAATTGTGGTTTCAATCTCCAGACTGTGGGCAGCAATTGAGCTTTTAGGTTAGGTATATGGAGTTCAACAGGAAGCTTTGATGGAGATACTTTGAACTTTATGAAGCTCAGCCACTCTTTTGTGTTTATAAATCTTTCTCTACAGCATTTATTTGTTGTTAAATCCCAGGAGTTTTCATTTCCATCAGTGCTTTTACATGTGACACGTGGTGTTTGAGTTAACAATTAGGAAGTGCTCTGCTGGAAATCTGGTAAATGGTGGACAAACTAAGAAGGAAGAATGGAATTTTAGGACATTTTTAGCCAGTCTTTCTATACTGATTGTAGATTTGATTACAGAATATGGCAAACAGACAAAATCCAAGCTAAAAGATGTACACTTAAAAATATGCTTAAAATTAAACAACCTTAGCTTGAAGCATGTTTTCCAGTATCAAATTCCTATGCTTTCATTAAGTTTGATAGTTTATAAGTGTCCATTTCTATTAGGATATAGGTAAAAACTTAATTCACTAATGATTCAGGGTGTAATCTTGCGAGATGCAGAGGTCTGCTGCATAATGACCAGGTTTCTGTACTCAGAAAAAGCAGTTCACTTTCTTGTCCTGTTAAGTTGTTCTCGTATGCTCTCCTAGTGTGAGGAACATTAAATACTTCAAAGTTAACAAAAACCAACAACAACAAAAAAAAAGCGTTTATATAGTCAAAATTTACTTTTGATTTTAATTTTCTTTTGGATAATACATAGCAGTTTTGTATTGATGCTAATTAAAAGATAAAGTTTGGCATTTTAAATCATACACATTATAAAACCATGAAATAGGTATCTGAAAACCAGACCACTTAAAGATCATGCCTTTTTCAAAATAAACTTCCAGCTCTTTGTTTTATGAAACAATGAGATCTATATAATTATTTTATAATTGAGGTGCAACGTGTTTGGCTGAAATCTAACCACTTTGCTGACAGCAGAATTTTTACAGTGAAGGTTGTTCAGTTCCTTCTACTGGTGTCAACAAACTCACCTTCCTGGGGGAGTACAGCTTACATTTTCTGTGTTTTGGTGAGATCAGAAAGTGTACTTTGTCAGTACTGAGTCTGATGATGCAAACACAGCAAATTCCAATACCCTCACAAATTCTGGTCTTACCTGGGAGAGGAAAGGGAAACTTATTTGACCACTTTCCTTCCTCTTCCCTTCCATTTGCCTTCCTCTGGGAAAGAAACGCTAAATCAGTTCTGCCGTAGGAAAGCTGTGCTGTATTTTAATCTGTTCTTTCCATTACTTATTCCTCCTCAGCGCAGTACCTCCTCATAAAGAGGTAGGAGGACCCTGCAACTTCACTCCCCAGGCATTAAGAAAATGCTGAAGCATACCAGAAGAAGAAGAACAGGAAAGTAAAATTAAATGAGGAGGAGGATCTGTTTGTAAATTTGATGTGAAAGTAGAGGGCTGGGACAGAACTGCATCATCTGGCAGGATATGATTGATTTGAAATTTGGTGGGTAGAAGTAATCTCTGAGTAAGAAATCAGCATTTCTGTGAGTGAGAACTATGACAGAGCCAGAGTTATTTTAATCAAATGAGCCTGGGGAAATGGCAACATCAGTTTTCACACCAACACATTGGGCATGACTGGGGGACATTCAAAAATCTAGAATAGAATCATTGGAGGAAAAACAAAACAACCAAAAAACAACAACAACCAGCTAAGCTCTCATTATTTATGCTATTTTTTACTTTTGGAGTGAAAAAATAACAAATATATGTGCACTTATTGTTGACTGGAGCATTTCTGGAAAAAGTTCTTTTATTAAAGGATCAGTTCATTTTTATGTGTGTGAGCTCTTTCACGAGTTAATCTGGAATCTTGTATAGGAGTCAGTGATTATATAATTAAATAAATTGTTCTTCTATAAAATTATTTCTTCTTAGCTATTTTTAGTTGTTGTGATTGAGTATGTGATCTAACTTTCAGGAAACAAGATGAAATAAATTTAAAGCTGTAGAACCAATCTTTCTGAACCACTTTGATACCCAATTGCTGTGGTTTATCATATAAAACTTCTATGTGTTCAATGCATTATTCTGCAGAGACTGATGACTAGTAAAACATGTTGTCCCCTTTGCAGAAAGGAGGTGATAACAAAAGGGAAATACAATAACAATAAGAAAAGAACATCAGTCAGTGAAAGTTCATTAACCTAAAGTTTTTCATCAATCATGATTTCCCTAAAGGACAGTAAGAAAATTGTTCAAGTAATTTTTCTGGTATGAGAGAATCAGTTTCATTTAGGCTAAATAACATCATTTTAAAAATTTCTTTTATAATCTGAAAATGTATATATATATATATACATATATATATATATATAAATAACATGAAAGAGACAATCTTTCAGGTAATACAACTTTTGTCATTTGATTTATTTGCCTAAATAGTTTTGTAGGTTAGATCTCACACTGCCGGTAACTGATCATAATTAAAAAAATATGATTTACCAGTCAGCAGTGAAATAAAGTGAATTAATTGTTCTGTGACCTATGTAAAGGGCGACATATCACAGGAGGGGCTACACAAAAGAATTACAACTACAGTGAGAGGAAGTGCCGTACTATACATATACCAATATCACCTTGGGTCCGTCTTGATGTGTCCATGCATACCCATGCACTTTTCTTTGCTTATCTTGTGAAAATAAAAATAGGGAAATTAACTGTACCTCTATCAAGACAAAGAGCTAATTTCATGATTAACCCTGTGACTGTTCATGTATTGTTCTTATTCATAATCTTACCAAAAGGCAGCAACCTTGAATGGATGTCTTATAGTGCACAGTGGCCAACAAATTCAAACCTGTGGGTAATATGTCCAGTGAAAAAGATATATTTATGCAACCAGAAGATGAATGATGCACTGATATCCAGTTTTCTATGGACTGGTAAAGTACATGGACCCTCTAAAAAGTCAGGAAAATGGCTAGATAAAATATGCTGTAAATGTATCATTATACAGAAAACATTAAAAGAACATTACAGCTGTTTCAGGAAATTCACAGTTCAGGGTGAAATGCACCATATGGCCTTCAATACCGAGACGCAACAGGGTGCATTAAAAAAGCTATTTAGGTGGTTCCCCATTGTGCCAAGGCTCTTGAGGACATATGGCACCTTTCACCCTTGACTAACATTTTCTTTCATTCATTATTTTCCATAGCCACCTTAAAGATTCTTTGAATGTCATTTTTGTTTCCAGTTATATGTGTGAATGAACATGTATATGAGAAAGAAAGGGAGAAGGAAAGGGTTTCCTCTTAGAAGATATAATTTTCTTAGAGGCTGATTCTGAGCTAAATTTGGCAATCCTCATTGCTTCAGAGACTGGGAACAAGTGAATTTCTGATGATGTATTCAAGATGTAAAAAAGAATAAAGAGAAGTCTTAGCATCAAATTGGAAAAATGAAAATAATACAATAATACCCTGGTTTATAACTGGACTCCAAGATGTGATGATAATATGAATAATTGTAATAGTAATTGCAATAACAATAATAATAGTGATAACAATAACAATAGAAATAACAGTAACACTACATAAACCATGAGTATTTTAGCAATGGACTGTAATGATTTAGCCATATAAACTCACAGGAAAATAAATAATTTTCTCTTTAGAAAGTGCATACTAGAGACTTGATTTATTTCCTTATTTGAAGAATTCTTGATGCTAAAAGCCCCACTGAGTGGAACCCACCTCTCTATTTTTGTGTTCCCTTTTAGTTTTCAATAAACTGATAAACTGAATATGTGCTAGATGCCTTCTGGATATGTAATCAAATAACTCCTCTGTGGAAGCTGCCAAGATTGTCTTCTGTCTTAATATTGTCTTCCTGAGTAAATCTGGTACATCTATGCTTATATAGTAATACACTGGTAATACTATGCTTATATGCTGCCTAAGACATCAGGACACCTTGCAATCTTTTCCATATTTATTCTGATTCATGTTTGTTTCTGAAAAGTAGGAAAAACTATTCTCTCTGAATGAAGTCACGGAGAGTCTGAGAACTAGATTCAGAAAAGAGCAAAGTATTGTAAGACTGATTGTTGCAGCAACCAATCTCTGGTCTCTTTAATTCCTAGCATCTCTTTGCTTGAGTGAAGTGCTTACTCCTTTACTTCATGCCTATGAGGAACTAAGCATCTAAGAGATGGAAACAGTCAGCCTATTGAGGCAGTGAAATGCCAACAAGAGTCAAAAGGATAATGTCAGAAGAGGATGCATTAAGATCAACTTTGAAGACTATGGTACCTTACTCAGTGCTGTAAGGATATTCTTATCCCCCAAGTGGGATTCACAGATATCCCTCTTCTCAGGTTACATGCCAGAAGGAGATGTGGTATCCACTGGTTATTATTTCATTGATTCCCAGGGTGTGAAAAATTGTTCTGTTGGAGAGGATTTGACTTCACTTCCATGGGAAAATATTAAATGTGATATAATTTGGTATAATAGGGATTTTTAAGTTTCCCTCGATGTATTTAATTCTGCTTTCAAGACATGACCAAGCATTTTGGCTGGAGAGAAGAAAAGAATAAGCATGAATTATTCATTAATTTGACTTTTAGAGAAGTTACCTAGAGGAAAGGTTTGAGTTCTTACTTCCAGAAAAATATTACAATAAAAGACTTAAAGATCGAGAGTGAATAGCAACCTAAATAATTACCTATTATTTGTAGAGATCTGTTCCATGTAATTTCTTCTATCCAGTTCCTGCCATGAATTCTATTCCTTCTGAGGTCTTAATTCTAGGGCTCTTTTATAGCTAGAAAAAGCGGAAGATAATACACCACTCATCACTCAAACTTGTTTACAAAGTGAATTGGCTTCCCTCAGAGCTTCAGAGACAGGAATCATAAAATCAGCCTAGGAATACACTGAGTGAAAAAATTTCATTCTTTTGATTTGACAATCTAAGGGAAAACCAATTAATTGCTTACCAGGGAAAAGGTACAATAAGACTCAAGAAGACATTCACAAATATAAATAGTCTAGAACAAAATAAAATCCTGTAAATGAAATGCAAAAGCAATTAGATTTATATAAATAAATATATATATATATATGTATATTTGTGGAATCTTTTACAAATCAAGCATCCAAAAAATAACAGAGAATGATAAAGAAGAAATCCTATTTATTTATCATACATTATAGAACAGTTGTGCTAACAAGATTTGCTGGTCTACATCAGCTGTACATGACTATCTTGTGCTTAGTTTGGCCCATCATAAGTTAAACAAAATTTACTAGATATTAGAATATTTACTCCATTCTGAATTAGCAAATTAATAACTAATGCTAAAAGAGTAGACAGCTGGGGCTAATATCTTTTATATCCTTTGCTGTTGCCATAAGTTGAGCAATGATTTGAAAGCATAGTAGGAAGAATGTCTTGCATCTAACTACCATTTGGATGTACTAGGAAAAGTGGCTGAATTAAAGTTGGCAAACAATGTTAGGAAATGAACCATTAATGAGCTGTACCTAAGATACAGAAAAACAAACCTCCTCTGCATATGAGTGATTAAGTCACCCAGGGAAAATTGTATTAATGAGCAAAAAAAAAAAATGGCACATTGTCAAATAAACTAGTATAGTGATTTATGGTAACTCATGTAAATTGTTATTTCTCAACATAGCTTTTTCTCCCTTCCCTTCCCTTCCCTTCCCTTCCCTTCCCTTCCCTTCCCTTCCCTTCCCTTCCCTTCCCTTCCCTTCCCTTCCCTTCCCTTCCCTTCCCTTCCCTTCCCTTCCCTTCCCTTCCCTTCCCTTCCCTTCCCTTCCCTTCCCTTCCCTTCCCTTCCCTTCCCTTCCCTTCCCTTCCCTTCCCTTCCCTTCCCTTCCCTTCCCTTCCCTTCCCTTCCCTCCCCTCCCCTCCCCTCCCCTCCCCTCCCCTCCCCTCCCCTCCCCTCCCCTCCCCTCCCCTTCCCTCCCCTCCCCTCCCCTCCCTTCCCCTCCCCTCCCCTCCCCTCCCCTCCCTTCCCCTTCCCCCTTCCCTTCCCAATTTTCCCAAGATTTAGTTCACTGGAACAGAGAAAGAAGTATAATGTAGTTAAACTTCTACTTCATGATATGAGATTCATACTCACAGTTTTGATTTTTATCAGGGTAATTAGGGGCTAAGATCTAGGTTCCCCACCACACGATTTTTTTAACTATCTTAATATTCTGAGGAGTGGACAAAGACATGATATATCAAGTGTTATCTTGGATTTGTGAAATCTTTTCTCAAAAAACATTCCATTGGAACTTTGGCTTTCAGTTAAATAAGCTTCCTTTGGGAAGGAAAAAAAAATGTTTACCTCTAATTCCAAGCAACTCCATTAATTCAGATATTTTGGATTTATAACAGTATAACTAAGAGCAGGAATTGTCCCAACCAACACCTGCAAGGAGATCAAAATAAAATAAATAAATATCATCAACAAAAAAACATCAACAAATTGAATAAAAACGTCTTCTGAGGTTTCCTTTCCTAACTCCAGATACCTTGGTAATTTTGTTTGGTTTTGCATTTTTAATGATTTGACTATTTAAAAGAACAGAATTTCTGAAAGTCTCTGAAGCATCATCAAACACAGGGAACATGGATTTCTTTGATTCATTGGTACCTCCACCCAACTGCCTTTAACAAGAAAAAACGTGCAACTGCCCCAGTTATCATGTGTGTATATGCACGTGTTAATATATTCAGATAAAAAAAGTCATTTAACACATATGTGCATCAGAATTGACCACACTGCGGAAGAAGAGACTTTACAGGCCTTTTAAAAATGATCACTTTAAAAAGGCAGGTATGTGTGTTTAAAGAGAGGTGAGGGGCATCCTCAGAACTTCTCACATTGTACATTGTCAGGATACAAAACATCACACACTTTAACAATTAGAACAAGAATACAATGATTCCCAGAGATGTCAAAGTCACCATGGAGAAAAGTAGACTACATCTAAATCTGAAAAATAAATTTTGGGCAGGAAATTAATTAATTAATTAATTAACGTAATAAAAACTCTCAATACAATCATCATTCCCTTTGTCTCCATAATAATCTGCTTCTATTTATTAGATTATTTATTATAAATAAATCATGTCAAGAAGTTACTGTAAATGAAAGAGGCAAGGAGAATTTGTTCTTCAAAATATGTGAATAAATTGATTTAAACAATTCATCAGGATTTCAAAATTGTCAGGCATTAAGATGTGTAATATGAGCAGTGGATCAGAAATTGAGTTTACTTTGTTTTTTAAATATTTTTTGGAATCGAGTACTGCAAATCTTATTTAAAAAATTTCCACAGCTTATAATATTGACCTTATTTTCTTGCATAAGCCAAGTGGAGAAGGTTCTTCTCCTTTCCCTCTCCTACCAACATATGTAGGAATAAAAGAACAGATGAGGGACAAAGCAAAAAAGCATGAGTAAGTGATGCCCTAAGGCCATTCTGATTTTCACTAGTTTTCTAGGGGAAGATCTTCAAAAGACACCAAGGCCACTGACACCAAGGCCATAATATTAAAAGTCATTGAGGTTTGAGTACATTTAGGCTTCTTTGAAAATTACTCTCATTTTTTTTTATTTTGGTGCTGAGATACAAGGAAAACTAAAGTAACTTACATTTCAGTGCACAGAACTTGTGTTTGAAGAGCTACTACTCTCCACCAAGTGCAAATTCCCAGGAGCAATTCTTCAGCCTGCATGCTTTATTGTAGTTAAAATACAGTCTTTCCCCTTCATTTTAATTAAAATCAAAGATGAATCATATAAATTACCATAGCCTGCAGGGAAAAATATATATCAACAACAACACCAAAAAAAACACAAACAAACAACAACAAAAACAACAACAAAACAACTCTTATAATCCTAAGTAATACATTGGCTTGCTTCCTATAGTTGCTGTGCTTCTAGCTCTTTCTTTTATATATATATATATATATACATATATATATTTCTGGACTACTTGCTAGAAGAAACCTGTGTTTTTCTATGTTTTTCTATCTCTGACTTTTATTAATCCCCTCTATTTTCTGATTTCCTTATTCTCTTTGTCTTAGGGGTTGGCTCTTAGTATCACTACTCAGAGGAATGCTAAGTAGCAGCAATAAGAGTGCAGGTATCTTTCTCAGTAGTAGACATGTCTGTTTAATGGTGCAAGTTCAAACTAATTCCCTTGCCTGGGCTTTTATCTGCCCTTTGGGGGTAACAATTCCGGAGGCTTAACTGCCTGGGCTGCCGAAAGTTGAATCAAACTGCTGGTGGCTTTGGCTGTGTTTTCTTCACTCACAGTCAAGCCTTTGGAATTAAACCACAGCCTCACTTGACGAAAGCAACATGTTCCAAAAAGAGCTGTTGATTTGAGGGAAACAGTGGGATTTGGAAAGTAGTTGCTCTGTTTTTTTTCTATATGTGGACTCGACTGATTCCTTCCTGTAGGGACAGAAATAGGGCAATAAAGAGCAAAGCTTGGACAAGGCACTGAATGACATCAATCCATTTCTGCTAACAGCTTTGCCCTTTGTAGACATTTGTCTATATTGACTTTTGCCTTTTTAACCTGCAGTTAAGCTATGTTTGATTGCCCATCTGTTGTGGTAGTCCCACTACTGCCTTCAAAGGAAAAATATTTCTTGTATCCCCACAAAACATGGGTGTATTGTAAAAAGTAGCTGGGAATTCATTTATTGTCCTTTATGTGAATACTCCTACAGTACAGACTGACTTACTGATCTCAGGGTGCTTCTGACTATCTGATCCATATATGCCCTCTAGGTGTATTGCAACTCCACTGTGAAGCCTGAGTATGCGCCTGCCATTCCAGACACCTTGGATTATTAGGAAGGAAATCTCTATATAAAGGCTCTTGACAGTCATTGTGCACTGGTCATTGTGCATGTGAGATCTCTTCATGTTCCTGACCACAGACTAGTAGACTGATACTCCAGTGTTCACTTCAGATAAACTGAATGTTGTAGGTGAGGCTGAATATACCTTACAGAAATTGCCAGTATCTTATCAGATCTTTGGGAAATCAACACAGCTCCCTTGCACCAGTTTACTTCATCAGCAATGTTACTCCTATTTGTGTGCTGTCCTGGAAGATTTCTGTTACAGATCTCAATAGAAAACTATCCCTTGCTTTACTGGAGCAGGGTGCATAAGGGTCACAGAATGCATTGTGTAAAAAGGAAATGGATGGTGTTAATGAAATGAAGATTTGTGTAATGAGTTTTCTCAAAGATAAATGCATTATATTCTCTATATTTTTAAAAAGTCATTAAATGAAGACTACATAACTGTATGGAAGATATGGGAATTTTTTCTCAAGTCATTACTTTTTCTCTAGAAGTTGTTTACTTTAATCAAAAAAAGAGAAATTCATAAAGGAACCAAGTATTTCTTCCATGCTTTGGTGTTCACTTACAAGCAATGCATACAAAATATTCTGTGACAAAGGTAAAAACAGCAAAACTACTTTCTTTATTCCCTTTCACACATCACACAAAACCTTTCACAACTGTTTATCAGTCAGTCATGCTGCAAGAGTGTTACTGTCTCTATTTGCTGGCTTTTGTTCATTATTTGGATATTTCTGTAAACTTTTATTTCTTCTTTTTTTTTTTTTCTTTTTTTTTTTTTTTTTTAATTTAATTTTCACAGAATCACAGAATGATAGGGATTGAAAGGGACCTTGAAAGATCATCTAGTCCAATCCCCCTGCCAGAGCAGGAATACCTAGATCACGTCACACAGGAATGTGTCCAGCCAGGTTTTGAATGCCTCCAGAGAAGGAGACTCCACAATCCCCCTGGACAGCCTGTTCCAGTGTTCTGTCACCCTCACCATAAAAAAGTTTCATCTCATATTTAAGTGGAAACTCCTATGTTCCAGCTTGCTCCCATTGCCCCTTGTCCTACTATTAGATGTCACCTAGAAGAGCCTGGTTCTGTCCTCCTTTACGTATTTATAAACATTACTAAAGTCACCCCTCAGTCTCCTCTTCTCCAAGCTAAAGAGATCAGCTCCCTCAGCCTTTCCTCATAAAGGGAGATGCTCTGCTCGCTTAATCATTCTTGTGGCTCTGCATTGGACTCTCTCAAGCAGTTTGGTGTCCTTCTTGAACTGAGGGGCCAGAACTGGACGCAATATTCCAGATGTGGTCTCACCAGGGTGGGGGGGGGAGGGGGGAGAACCTCTCTCCCTCTCTCGACCTGCTAACCACACCCCCTCTCATACACACCAGGATGCCATTGGCCTTCTTGGCCACAAAGGCACAGTGCTAGCTTATAGTCATCCCACTATCCACCAGGACCCCAGGTCCCTCTCCCCTTCAATGCTCTTCAGCACGGCAGTCCCCAACTTATACTGGTGTCTGGGGTTGTTCTTGCCCAGATGCAGGACTCTACACTTGCCCTTGTTATATTTCATTAAATTTCTCCCTGCCCAATTCTCCAACCTGTTGAGGCCCTGCTGCATGGCCTTCCAGCATGTCAGCCACTCCTCCCAGTTTAGTTTCGTCAGCAAACTTGCTGACAGAGCACTCCATTCCCTCATACAAGTCACTGATGAATATATTGAACAATAGTAGTCCCAGTACCGACCCTTGAGAGACTCCATTAGATACAGGACTCCAACTTGACTCTGTCCCATCGACCACAACCCTCTGGCTTCTTCCCTTCGGCCAGTTCACAGTCCACCTCACTACATGATCGTCCAGACCACACTTCCTCAGTTTAGCTGTGAGAATGCTGTGGGAAATGGTGTCAAAGGCTTTACTGAAATCAAGATAGACCCTGTCCACTGCCTTTCCATCATCTATCCGCCTGGTTATATCCTCATAAAAGGCTATCAGGTTGATCAAGCGCGACATCCCCTTGGTGAAGCCATGTTGACTCCCCCTAATGACCCTTTTATCCTTGATATGACTAGAGACAACGCCAAGGATAAGTTGTTCCACCACCTTACCAGGGATGGAGGTGAGGCTGACCAGTCTATAGTTACCCGGGTCCTCCTTCTTGCCCTTTTTGAAGACCGGAGTGACATTGCTTTCCTCCAGTCCTCAGGCACCTCTCCTGATGCCCATGACTTACCAAAGATGATGGAGAGTTGCCTAGCAATGACATCCACCAGCTCCCTCAGCACCCGTGGATGCATGCCATCAGTACCCATGGACTTGTGGATGTTCAGCTTGCTTAATCGGTCCTTAACCCAGCCCTCATCAACCAAGGCAAATTCCTCCTTTATTCTGACTTCCTCTGGGGCCTCAGGGGTACAGGGCTCCTCAGGACAGCCTCCAGCATTACAGATAGAGACAAAGAAGGCATTCAGTAACTCCACCTTCTCTTTATCTTCTGTCACCAGGGCACCCACCTCATTCATAAGTGGACCTACATTCCCTCTAGTGTTAGTTTTATCCACAATGTATTTGAAGAAGCCCTTTCTGTTGTCCTTGACCCCTCTCGCAAGGTTTAATACTAAGGAGGCCTTAGCTTTCCTAGTTGCTTCCCTACATCCTCTGACAACAGCCTTATATTCCTCCCAAGTGGCCAGCCCCTCCTTCCATGATCTGTATACTCTCCTCTTCCACTTGAGTTTGCCCAGTAGTTCCCTGTTTAACCATGCAGGTCTCCTGACTCTCTTTTCTGTCTTCCTACTTGGTGGGATGCTCTGTTCTTGAGCTCGGAAGAAGCAGTCCTTGAACGCTAACCAGATATCTTGGGCTCCTTTTCCTTCAAGTACCTTGTCCTATGGGATTTCCCTTAGCAAATACTTGAAAAGGCCAAAGTCGGCCCTACTGAAGTCCAGGGTTGCGATTCTGCTCAGTACTCTGTTCCTGCCATGAGATCCTAAACTCCACCATCTCATGGTTGCTGCAACCTTCACCGCTTAAACCAGCCCCTTCTTGTTAGTGAGGACAAGATCACAGAATCACAGAATCATCTAGGTTGGAAGAGACTTCCAAGATCACCTAGTCCAACCTCTGACCTAACACTAACAAGTCCTCCACTAAACCATACCACTAAGCTCTACATCTAAATGTCTTTTAAAGACCTCCAGGGATGGTGACTCAACCACTTCCCTGGGCAGCCCATTCCAATGCCTAACAACCCTTTCGGTAAAGAAGTTCTTCCTAGTAAGATCCACCAGCACCAATACAATGAAGGAACCTCCTGGACTGCAGATGGTTGGCTAAGTTGGTTGGCTTCCAGCAAATGTCAGGGTAGTTGAAATCCCCTACAATAACCAGGGCCTGTGATTGTGAGGCTGCTATCAGCTGCCTGCAGAAGGCCTCGTCAACTTCCTCATCCTGATCTGGTGGCCTGTAATAGACACCCACAACAGTATCCCCCATGCCAGCCTGTCCCTTAATTCTCACCCACAGACTCTCTCCTCATCTACCCCTGGACAGTACTCAGCAACTGTAGACAGCAACTACAATGTAGTTGCCCTCTCACATGAAGAGCAACTCCGCCACCTCACCTTGCCAGCCTGTCTTTCCTGAGAAGGACATACCCATCCACGACAACATTCCAGTCATGTGAGCTGTCCCACCATGTCTCTGTAATTGCCACTAGATCATAATCTCCTGACCGAACACAGATTTCTAACTCCTCCTGCTTATTTCCCACACTACGTGCATTGGTGTACAGGCACTTCAGGGAGTGAGCTGAGCACTGATTTCACCCTAGAGGGGTTTGAAGTCTCCCAGTTTTCATCATTGCTAGAGTGCTGTCCCACCAGTGCAAGCCCAGCTACAACCCCACCCCCCTTCAGATCTAGTTTAAAGCCTTCCAGATGAGCTCTGCTAATTCTTGTCCCAGAACCCTTTTGCCCCTGTGAGATAAACCATTCCCACATATTACTGTCAGGCCTGGTGTCTTATAAAGCCAGCCATTATCAAAGAACCCAAAGCCCTGACTGTAGCACCAGTCACATAGCCAATCATTTATGGACTGGATCCTTCTATTCCATCCCACGTCATCACCCCGTAATGGAAGGAGGGAAGAGAAAATGAGTTGTGCCCCAGACTCTTTCACCAACCATCCAAAGGCCTTGAAACCTTTCTTCATTCCCCTCAGACTACGGAATGCAGCTTCCTCCCCACCTATGTGGAAAATGAGTAGCGGGTAGTAGTCTGTCGAGCTCACAAGGCTGGAGAGTGTCCTGGTGATATCCCTGATCCGGGCTCCAGATAGACTATACACTTCCCTTCGATGAGGGTCAACTCTGCATATCCGGCCCTCTGTCCCTCTCAGAAGGGAATGTCCTACTACAACTACCCTTCTTTCTTTCTTTTCGGAGGCAGTCTTGAGGTGTGGTGTTAACTGCCTCTTCCTGTGTGACCTCATAGGTGGGCCTTCCACCACATCCTCAGCTACCTCTCCTTCAAGATCCAGGGCCTCAAGCCTATTACGGAGATGCATCTTGGAGGGGGGGGGCGGGGGGATTGCCTGTGGCGCCACACTGGGACTCGCTTCCAACCCTCCTCATCTTTTTGGTTCCCTCCCTCTGCCCGACAGCGACAGGTAAGGGGCTCCACCAACGTCTGGGGGACATCCTCCTGGAGCCCTTCTCTCTGGCACACCAGGGAGTTACTCCACCAGTCAGTCTCCTGCTCACACGCCCTGATGCTCTTTAGTCCCTCCATCTCCTCCTTAAGTTCAGCCACCACGGTGAGCAGGCCTTCCACCTGAGGACAGGCGGTCTCCCCGCTGCCCTCCCCTGGCAGCAGCAGGCTCAGGCACTCCCTGCTGGCCACGTCTCTGGGCAGGCCCTCCGTCTGGGTTGCCAGAGGCTTTTTGAAGTGAGCTCTCTGCCTAGTGAACACCATGGTAGGTGTGCGATCTCACAGACTGCCAAGAGCTGGCACAGAGCTCTCACACCCTGCCACACCAACTGCACACCAGAGCACACGTGCTGCTGGCCCCTCCGTGCTCGTGATGGGCACCACGTGTCGCTGCCCTCCCAGAGGCTTTCTCTAGGCAGAGGGTGTGGGTGCAGTTGCTGTTGCCCTGTCAATGGCCACTCCATGTCAGCCTCTTGAGAGAGCTGGCAGGTGCGGCCTGCTCATGCTGGTGTCCCAGGCCACCCCTGGTGAATCAAGGGCCCGAGATCCCCCTGTAACTGATGATCGGGCGCTGTGGCTTCAGCTGTGCTGGCTCCGAGGTAGCTGACCTCAACTACTGAGCAATTGTAACAGACAGTGTAAGCATTCAACATCATATTTCATCAAAAATCTTAGACCATATGGTGCAACTACAACTTGAGAATTCTTACTTGCCTAGGCTTTGGTTAATGGTGCCTACAGTTTTAGCTATGTGATTATGTAAAGGAGCTAAATCATTCCTTACTCTTACCTCAAATTGAAGACAGTGGCTATGACTGTTGAGTTCAGTTATGTTTTTCACATCTTCTAAGCACAGTTAAAGCATATGTTGTAGTCAGACACCATTTATTAGGATCCAAACAGAGTAAACTATATGGAGAATGCATGGATGAAATTCTATGGCCTGTATTATACAGGAGATTTGACTAGAAGACTTTTATTCTGCTTTTGATCCTCTAATACGTTGATTAGAAAGAATAACTCACAAAGTAGTGAAAAAACTCTTTTTTTATCCAAGGCTTCATGGTCTGTTGTGAAAAAGTGTCCTATAATGATCAAATAGTTGAAATAAAATAAAATAAAACATTATAACCTAAGTATTATTTGCAATTATATTTCTGAAAATGTAAAATCAGTGAATCGTGTGTGGGCAGCAATGTTTTGGTAGCAGCTGGAGTGAGTGCTGCAGAGGTGGTCTCTGTGGGAAGAAGTCAGTGTCTGATGCTGCAGGACACAGCTGAGCCTGTTAGCAAATCTGGTGTTATCTCTGGGAAGATGTATTTTAGAAAGGGCAGAAAACACTGGACAGACAGTAGAGGAGGGAGCAAAAATAGTGAAAAACAACAGAGGTAACACCAAGGTCAGAGGAGGAGGAGAAGGTGATCCATAGTGGAGCAGATATCCACTGTGGCCTGTGGAGGATCCACTATGGAACAAATAGATATTCCTGAAAGAACTGTGACCCAGGGAGAGCCCATGCCACAGTAGAAGAAAAGGGTGAGGAGGAAGGAGAGGCAGAGAGGAACGGTTATGTACTGACTGTAACATCCCCACACACATCCCCACTGCACTGCTCAGAGTAGTGAGAGTAGTTTGGAGTGAAGGGATAAACTTGAACTGGGGAAGAGTGGGAAGAAAGGTGTTTATTTAATGTTTATCTTCTTGTTTCTCATTGCCCAAATCTATTTTAATTGTTAGTAAAATAAATTTGTTTTTCTAAAGTTGATTCTACTTTGCATAAAACATCAATAGGCAAGCAATCTCCCTGTTTTTATCCCAACCCACAAACTTTCTCATCCTATTTTCTCTCCCTTTCCCAATGAGGAAAGACAGAGAGTGAGTAGCTGGGTGATTAGCTATTAGGCAAAGCTAACCCACCACACCTATGAATGACACACAAAATCTCAAAAAGAAGGATTTCAGCTCTTAAAATATCAGAGGATTGAATCTATATCAGTAAAATTATGAATGTAGGTAGAGACAAAGTAATGGAGTAAGAGTCACTTAGTGGCATTAATAAGTTTGACAAGATTACTAAATGGACTTTCAAGGATCTTACTTTGTCCTGACTGAGAACAACACTGTCAGAGTGTTAACCCTATGCAGGAGCTATATACAGGAAGAACCAAATGAGAGTGGAAATGGGATGAAATTAAATAATACAAAAGAAAAGTTCAATTAGCAACCAAGAGCTTGAAGAACTCTCTAGAGATTATCAAGTGGAACCTCCGTAGTTCCAGGTAAGTGCACCATGCAGCCGTAAGAATCAAGGAGCTTCTTCTTTATCAGGAAGAAAATAAGTCTGTATGAGGTGCATGAATTCTAGCTCACCACAAAAGTAAGTGAAAAATGTTCCTAACTTGCCTTTGAATGAGGAGAGTAGTTTTTTAGGCTTATTTGACAAGAGGAGAACTAAGATTCTAGGGCATGACTACAAAAAATATTTGCATAGGTATGTTCCCACATTACAGTGGTAAGATGCTGTCCAGCCATGTTAGAGAACAGTTATTGCCAAGGAAATAAGATCAGCTGAAATGGTGAATATAACTAGCTTGGGTGTTATGTTTACATATGCCCCTAATTGGCTGGAGCTTGCTTATAAAATTGGGTCAAAGCATAGTAAGTTGAAACCTGGCTTATGCACAAGCATACAGACATGCATATACACAGGTAGCCATACGTTTTTGTGCAAAGACTCAGACAAGTAATTTAAGAACAGTCACGAATTTTAGACCTCCTCCACATTACTCTTCCATCCTTGTACATATGTTGTACATATTTATGTGCAATATGTTGTATATAAAATCTGGTGTCCTTAGCACTAGTGGGAAAAAGCATAGGCCTAATGTTTAATGTTATAGTTCTTTTTAAAAGGAATGGGCCAGCAGTTAATGTGTGTTTGTTTAAAAATGTGTGAATGATTAGATAGCTGTATGGGGAGAAAAATTATAAGATTAAAACCTTTTTATTTTTTTTTTCTAGCCAGATTTGTCAACTTACATTCCTTGCAAAGAGTTAAATTCAAATTTTCTACTTTTCTCTTAAAATTATTAGCTTTGTTTCAGAAGTATGTATATGCACACAAGATGCATAAATAAGGGGGGGGCAGGATTTTAATTCTGCATCCACATGGTGTCAATGGTGTATTTATACTGTCAGCAGTGTCAATGGTGGATCTATACATCAGCACTGTCTGAGAAGATCCTTCCCTATGTAGGTTTCACTATATCAACCCGGTATGATAAACCACATGATGGCCCTGCTCTCTCTTCCTGTTAGATTTAAGAATTTGCCTGACTTTCCCTGTTTATTGTTGTAGTTTTATTTTATTTTTATTTTTTTGTGTGCGTGTTTTGTTGTTGTTGTTGTTGTTTGTTTGTTTTTAATATTGGTAAGCAGCGCTGTCACCCTTATTTTGGTAAAAGAAAGTCTACCCTGTTTAAATCTACTCTAATCACAGTAACTATTCATACTTTCTCTTGCTCTACGCCTGTCTGAATATTTGTATGCATAAAGCATACCAGATAAATCTCAGTGAGTGTCAATGTATGCCCACTAAAATGCCTTGGGAACTGCTGGCTTTCATGTAACCTTGTTTATGGCAATACGTTCAAAGGTATACTTTCCTGAATCTCTTTGATTCAGTAATCAGTTCAAGCTGAAAGTAGAATTTATATTTTCTGAAAAATTTATAATGTTTCTCCATTCTGACAGCATTGTATATTGTAGGAGAACATTTTTCTCATGACTTTGCATCAGTGTTATTTTAAACCCAGCCAAATAGGTTGAGATGAAGAGGAAATACCTTAAAATATATTGGAATACTTTTCTCCACCTTATGTATCTGCTTTACCTGAAAAAATACACACAACAGAGAAGCATGTAACTTCCCATAAATGTCCCATTTATATCTTAAAAAATGGAATCAACATTTAATTTTTTTTTTTTTTTCTGCCTTTGACCTTGCTCTACTGCACTCTGTCTAATAATCTCAGCTGGATCCCATTTAATAAGATTCCCAGCTTGCTATTATTTTTCTCATGTCATCATTGTTTCATTAAAATATATGCCATGCTATTTTTTTTCTCTCTTATTGTCCCTCCACCCTTACAAATGGATACATAAAAAAGAAGAATTGAAAACTACATTTTTGCTATTTCATCCTTGGCTACTGACAATTTCAAGGTCAATACAACAGTCCAAAAAGTAAACAATGACATGCAAAAAAAGAGAGAGATAAAGTGATTTAATGGTGAAGAAATTTTACTTATATTCACTGTTTGTCACCGAAATAAATCCACCTACTTATTGTGCTGTTGAAATTTTCAGTGGCACATTTTCTAAAATAGCAAAAGATTTTAAAAAGTGAAAAATAAACTTTATATCTCTTGTAAATAATACAATTCAGCATAGTTATGTATATATGTGTATATAAATACATGTAACTATATGTAAATATATGTATATGAACACACACAGTTTCACATGCAAACACTCACACATACTTACAGAGATATCATTGCAATGATGGACCTATGTATGACAATAAGCCAATAAACCTCTCTAAAGAGATATATCAAGCTTCCCATAGAGTAAAGAATTGTCTCAATAAGAGTGAAGTTAGATTTTTCTGCTTTTTATACCAGGAATCCTAAATTTATTACTCCCATATAGGAAATAATGAATTAAGGTAATTTAATTTAGAAGATTTTTTTACACCCCCCCCAAAAAAGATATATAGATATATAATATAATATATATATATATATATATTATATAATATATATATATATATATATGTCCTGTTTCTTATAAGAAAGAATTCTGATGGATGTGAAATGGTACTGGATTACTTGGAGACAAATTTTCCAGACATAGCTTTATTCGTCTGTCCAAATAAGGTCATGTTTTTGTGCAGTTTAGATTGAATGGCTATTCTATCTGCTCACTATGCTATTTTACTGACCTCAGGAGAATCTGTAAATAGATATCAGTGTCACTCTTGGTAGTCTAATTACGTTAATATTAAATGTTTCAGATTCTGTGTTATGTAGTAATGCAGCTGGTCTTCAGTGTACTTAAATTAAAGTAGATATTCATTTACTAGGCCACTTATCCTATGTCTGTGCAATGTACAAATTAGGGTACTAGTTATAAGCAATTGCTTGTTTCTGTTCCCTCAAGTTTGCTTGCAAGCTGCTGAGAATTACCTTGCAAATGTTTTAATTTCCTGTTTACTTTCTAGTAATGACACTACATTGTCCCTAAGTACTTGCTTATAACAAGTACACGTGTCTTTATTTTTTTTAATTTATGCAATTGGTGCAAACCTTCCTAGAGTCCACAGTGGTTATGCTTGGAATCTGTTTAAGTTTTCTGGGTTAAAGCTGTTTTTATCAAGAAAACAATTTAGAAATTACATATGAAAGTTCCCTTCCTTCCTTCCTTCCTTCGTTCCTTCGTTCCTTCCTTCCTTCCTTCCTTCCTATTTATATATATTACTTTCCAAGCTCACACAAATGAAACTTTTATGATGTGATAAACACACAATGAAGGTTTTAATTTTAATATGTTTCTCAATTTATTTTTTTTTATTTATTTAAGTATAAGAGATACCTATATTTTGGAGAAATTAAACAATCCTTGAGGAAGTGAACTGAATGTATGTTCCAGAGTCTAAATAAAATGTAATTGAAGGAAAAAATCTCCATCTAAACTCCAACTAGATGGTAAGTGAAATATTACCTTTCGCTAATACTGTTCTTAAATGTTTTACAAATATTAATGTCTAACCAATATTTTCAAAGACCTAATGGATTGTATAGTTCCTAGTTTTCCACCTGTTCTAAAGTTCTGTGGGAAGAAAGTAGCAATTTTGAAAGAAATGAAGTATCTTCCAGCCTCTACATTTGAAGCTCTGACAGTCTTCTTACCGTCTTGTCTTAGAACAATTCTCTTTCTATAACAAGATGAAAAGACTCAGGGACACAGTGGTTTCCTAGTCATAAGAAGACTCAGAAACACTCAGAAACACTGTAGTGCCCTAGCCATCAAATAGCCACAAAATCAGAACATGTCACAGCCTGCAGACAGAACTTGGAAGGACAGAAATAAACATTATGTTTAGTCCCGGTGTTCCGAACCATCAAACTCATATGGGCAGATTTTCTTATTTTCTCTCTCAAATGCCTCTTCATCTCTAGTTCAGGTACAAGCTTATTGTTATCCCTTTTTTATTGCTTCCTTAGTTCTTATTTCAAATAATCTTTGTGAAAAAGCAAAGGATTAAGAAGAAAAAAAGAATAATTTGCAATATTGCAGGACAAAATATAGCTGGCATATCCAAATACAATGATCCATTATGCATCAAAGCTTGTTAAATTTTACATCCAGATTATAAAGAGCTGGTTTAACAGAATGAATTATCAGCCAATGTTTCTCAATCCACCCAATACACATAGTCAATGCAGCTGTGAGATATATGCATATCAATCAGCTGGTGACTGTGCTGAATGCTATACTATTACCTATTTATAAGTAGTAGATACAGGCATGTTTGCAAGCACCTCTAGACTAAAAAGGGCTTTGCAGTAATAAAGCAATGATAACATTTTGATTCTAAAGCCAAAATTTAGAGTACATGCTAAGACATTCAGGAAGTCTGTCTGGCAAATGTCTCAGCGAGAGCACAGATTTGAACACCAGACCTGTTATCCCACACCAAGCTTTCTTGATTGTGAATTCAATGGTCATGACCAACCCCCAGGCTACTTCTCTAGACCTTGGCCATATGTCTGTTTGAGTTCAAATGGGCAGAAGGTGTCCAAAAAGTCCTCCTAGCTCTTAGATGATGAGCTCCCTTGTCTGTTAAGCAGTCCATCTTGTCAGGACAACACAACATTTTTGTATCACTAATGAGATAAAAATATAATAAGATTATTGTTAAAAATAAGGTCAATATGCTATGTTGTAACACAAGGAAATGATGTGGTATGAAAATTAACGAACTGAATTATTTTACCAGTGCTTTTCAGTAGACTTTTTTTGGTTTGATTTGTTTTCGCTTCTAAGCAAGTAAGAAGGATAAGGTACAAACAGGCTTATCACAGATGGCAGGAGAAAGCATCTGTTTTCAGAAATCTCATTTCAACCACATTACAAAGCATATTATCTGCATATATATAAGGAATTTAAATTGTAAAGTAATTATGTAACTTAATGTTAATTTGTACCTTTTTTATGACGTTGATTGTGGCTTTGTGGTTTCCTTGATTCTTTTGCACAAGTCTTGTCTTACATTTAAAAGCTGCCTATGTGCTAGTTACACATTTCAGATTCACTTTGCCCTGTGCTCTACCTATAAAAAGATACAAGACAATCATTAACAAATTCTAAAATGATTACTTCACTGAAATGAGCAGTCAGTAAAAATAATTGTCTAATATGAAACTGTTACCTAGACTTGTAAAATGCTTTTTCAGTTGCTGAGATAGCAGATAATAAGGATGGATCAGGGAAATACTGTGAACACAGACAATCCCAACAAAACAGATTGCAGGTTTAAAGAGCTGACCCAAATGAAAAGTCTAGTTTAAATTTAAAAACTGCTTAACTAAATGAATGGAGCAATAGTTATAAGGTCCAAAAAAATGATAAAATACGTAAATTATTTTTGAAGCTCTTACTTCAAGTTCTCAAAGAGACTACAGTAGTATATTAAATTGCATAGAATCCCCTTATTTCATGGTGAGTATTAGCTGCTCCATGAATTGCTGAAAAGACATTGATCGCTGAGGACAGTTCCTTACCACCACAGGCAAGATGTGTGGTCTCTTTTAAACTTCTTGAACTCCATCTAAGTCAGGTCACTAACTGGAATTAGACTAATGCTTTAGTCTCTTTTTTTTTGAAAATGTACTTTAAATAGGCACAATAACATCTAATGGAAATAAGTTAGGATTACACCTACTCTGTATTTGGCTGTATGAAAAACAACAACAACAACAAAACCAAACAGAATAACTACGTGGCCTGTGCCTACATCACCTCACTTGAAATAGGTAAAGTGCATAATGAAGTCTTTCCCCTCTCTAGAATTCCTGTATGAACAATTATCTTTAGACAACACCGCAACTCCAAATCTGTTGCTCTGTTATGTTTACTCCTTTCTTTAGGTTTTCTCAAATTCTTATCACTTACTGACCAAAATTCATGTCAGGCAGCTTGATCAGTGCTGGATTTCAGTGGCTGACATAGAAATATCTAGTTGTTCTCTCCCTGAGCTGAAAGCAAGTGGTCCTGTGAAATATCATCTTTATCATCAGGTGGTTGTGCTAGCAATATTTTGTCAAAGAAAAAGCAATTTTTGCACTGTGACCTATACATGGATGACATTAGTTGTTCTTTCACTCTGGAACCCCACTCTAATATAGCCAGTTTAATACGTACAACTCATTCATGAGCTTTGGGCACAGTTTACAAAGCACACATGCAAAGATATATGAAAGTACAAATGTATCAGATTAAAATTCATTCATTTTCCCCTCCATCTAATTTCTAAGTATTTTTCTTTATTCTACCTATATTTGAATATATTTTTCAGATTGAACAAGATAAAATTATGATACCATTTCAGCATTTTACTTCCCAAATAGAGGAGATGATTCTGTGGAATCTGCAGTTACTAATTTGTGTAATTTTTGAGAGTGTTAATGGATGATAAGAAGATGAGTCCTGAAATTTACATAAAGTAAAACAAGGAATTTTGGGAAACATATTAAAAATAAAAATCATTCCATATGCTAACATTTTGCAGATAATTTCAATCTGCTTGTACTGAATAAGATTTGGGACGTAGCTAAAAACAACAACGACAAAAAAAAAACAGTGTCAGAGAAAACTTTACTTTTGCTTAATGACTTATCAGAAATCCTTGTGGCTGCTTGGACGGATGTGTTTCATGTTAGTCTTCACATTTAAATATGTTCTTAGAAGCTCTTAAACAGCTTAGTGAACTGTGAATGTTCTCTGACTTCTGCATCTGTTTCTGAGTGCAAAACATTTTTTAAAAAAATCTGCATTGATATCCAAAGCATTTATCACAATTCTGTCCTTGATAAAGTAATTATATGAGCAGTATAATCATACTGACCTTAATATGGCTTAATATGGATGGAAAGAACAGGCCACAGTGGAATATCATCAAATTGATTCAAGTTCTGTTATGTTGTTCTAATGGCTTTCGCACTACATTAAGGATTTCTTGTTTTCAGGACTGATAAACACAGACAAAATCCAATTTCCATCCATGGGTTAAGGAAAGCCTAATTAAAAGTGGTTATTGCTGATATAATTTTCATGTTGAAAGTATCTAGTACTTACCAAATTGTGAACAGCTCTTGAGGTTCTGGTGGGATGCTAGTATGACACTGTTCAGGCTGTTAATCACTATATGTTACAAATATAAATTAAGTTTCTTAGTATAGTATTAGTGCTACAAACAAGTATTTTCTCATGTGATTTTTTCTACATTTAGTTAGTTAACTCCTCACTGAGCAAAGGAATGTTCCAGCCATTCTCTAAGCGTACTGGAGTCTTGCAAAGAGTATATGCATATGTAACTAAAAGGAAACCTGCTCCTTCAGGAGAATGATTTCTAAGGATGCAGTGTTTTGTACAAGGACTTACTACATTGCTTGGGTGGTTCTGTTTGTTTGATTTTGAGCTGTTTACACTCACGACAGTGAGAGCTGTTGATGCTCAGCATTTACGAAAAACAGGTCAGGCATATTCAAATCTTTAAATGTGGATTTCAGTGTCTAATACTGACTGTTAAATAACTGTTGAAAAAATGTATTTACTTTTGAAATTTTGTGCCTGATTGTTTAAAATTTCAAAAGTCCTAAGAGCAGAAAACAAAACAAAACAACAAAACAAACAAAAAAAAACACTTTTTTGGTAGCTCAGTAAAGCACATGGGAAGTTTATCAGTAACATATAACATTGCTGAGAGCTTGTTAATACCCATTTTTAGTTCCTTGACACTGCAGAAGGACCTAACCTGGTGGTGGTTATATTTTCTGTTTGTACCCTATCTTTGTCATAGATTAAAGCAAACCACCAGTGCTCTGAACTTTGAGATCTTCACATTCCAGATGCATGTGAAGAATCTGTAACTTATCTATATATCTCAGACAAATGCCTTTAATGTCAATTAAAGCAGAAAAGTTTCAGTTGGTTTCACTGGAAGAGGGCTAGGTCCTTTAACACTTTGGAAACAATGTGCTAAGTTGAAAAACACCTTTTTCTTTACTCTGCCCTTAGAGCAAAAAATATGTTGAGTTCATGAACAAATCCATATTCATTCAGAACAAGGAAATGGGGAATGAGCACTTCATCTGTGATCTCATTGACTGAAAATGGAAGAGCCAGATGGGTTAGCAAAGTAATTGACTGGAACACTGCAAGTGTACATTTTGTTATGTAGGTCAGTAAAGACAGGAGTGTTATCATTCATTTTGTTTGCTTAGGCATAGTATACCCTCTTAAGTGGCATCAAGTAGTGAAAAGATTTTGTAGCACTCACACTCATTAATGGAGTCTATTCTTGTCCATGAGAACAGTAGCTTCAATTGCCATCCTGCCCAAACCACTACTATTAATTAATAAAGAGAGCATTGTTTTTGAGTATTTTGTCTTCCCTTGCCTATTGGGTTTAAATACAATATCCTTAGGACCTAATAGTTCTTTTCATTGTGGATTTTTATATTCAGCTTTTGCACTGTATCATTGCTACTCTGCAAAGAAAATAAAAATAGCCAAGTTAGCATTAAACAAAACCCAAAACAATGCTGCTGACTCTACAAAGATATGGATCAATGTACCACAGATTGAAACCTTTTCACTTTAGATTTTTGAAAGCAGTTTGGTAACTCTCTACTTAAGAACACTCCTTGAATTACTGGAAGATACACATGACCTTGGATTCTAGCCAGTATTTGCTGTTATACATCAAGGAGACTGTGTTACAAAGTGGAGAAAGGCTGTCCCCACTCTCTATCCAATGGTTTGGCCATTTAAAGCATGTGCTAACATTTATTATCCACCCCCATCTCAAGAAAAAATCTAGTTTACACCAGTTCCCATTGTGTTATTAACTTTAGATTTGGCAGTCTAAACACAAAGTTTACTCCTTCTCTATCAAGCTTTTTAATGTTAATATAGCTGTTCCTGTATTAAAGAGCTATAATTATGAAGTACTGACACTACATTCTTATTAATTACATGATAAAATATAACACCCTATTTACTTGGTTTTGAAAGGGCCCTTGTGCTCCACTGTCATCTAGATCAGGCAGGATTTTGTTGGTGTCATTCTTGATGGCTAAGCTGGACTCTTCAGAGGAGAAAGAAAGAGGTAAAGTGTCTAGTGCTTTTCAGAGCTTACTCTATTAAATATAGTTTCCTGAAATTATCACACTTATTTTAAAAATATAAATATAATAATGTTGAATATGTCATAGGTGTTGAGAAACACTTACTTGAGGAAAAAGAAGTGATAGGTCACCTCATCCAAAAGGCAAATGCAAAAGCAAAAGGAGAAAGCACAGGAGATGAAGAATTCTTTAAAATCAAGGAGGTAGGATTCTAGGGGGGGCGTGGGGGGGGTCTCCTAACGCACTCCATTGAGCTGATAAATCAGTACATCCCTTTGCTAGTCCTTCAGTGACTCACTTAATGCCAGTTCTACTAAATTTGTTAAATGCACTGCTCTTACATCAGTCACGTGAATACAGAAGGGGCACTGGTGTGCAATGTACTATGGTAGTTTTTTTACCCAAGGAGTTGTTTAGTAAAGTCCAGGTGGTAGAATACTATCCCCTCTTGCAAGTTTGCCCCAAATTTCTATCATCTATGATCTATAATTAATTCACCAATATCTATACAATGGTGAATATCAGCTTTATTTATTATCTTAGGCTATCTTTATTATCTTAAATATCTATGATATTAAACAAAGGTTTGTATGCACCGTAAACTAAAGAAAACTAGCAAAAAATAAAAATTAAAAAATAATCACCAGGTTTAAGTGAATGGAGGGGTAGGTTACTACATACAATCAAGACAGAACGGCACATGATCCTACTTTCTAAACCGTGTAAGAGGCTTAGTTTTTATGCAAGTTTTCCCTTGCATTGCTTTCTGATTGAAACTCCCACTCAAAAGACTGGCTATCTCAAACTGAGGTCAGCTACTGGCTCTCCAGTCATATTCAGTTCATGAACAATTTGAATGCAGATTCTCTTCTAGGCCTACATTCCTGGGTGTGGGAGTAAACAAGATTGCTGATGACAGGCTTTGGTAGTTTTTCTGAAATTTAGCCAAAAGCCAGCCCTGGAGTCTCAGGATCCCTGCAAAACCATCAACTCCAGTCTCCCCTGTAATATAACACCCTTGTCTCTCCAAGGAATGCAATATGTATCTCTCAATTATGTAACAGTTTTGATATGCAAGTACAGGAGTGAGGGAAGTTGGCCGCTTCTGCTATACAGACTTTCTATTTGCTTCACTTGGTGTTGTTTCTTAAGTGGAGCAGACTGTATTCTTAGCCTGGGTGATTAAATGAAGGCATTTTACTAAATGGAGCACTGCAGTCTTCTTTCTAATGTACAATTCTAACAGCTCTATATTGGCTAGAAAATCTCACTACACGCTTTGAACTCTGTACAAATATAAGTTTTTTGTCTTACTGTCTTCTTGTTTCCAATAGAAATTCTCTCAATCTCTGTCATCTCTCCTCTTTCCCCTCTTGTCCCCACCTCTCTTTCCTTTCCGCTCCTTCTTCATTCTCCCCCTGCCCCCCCAGTAGAAATAAATGAGCTGATATTTTTGCAAGCACGGAGATTAAACAAAGCTTTGATGAGTCAATTTTTCATTATCATTAAGACAAGCCTTTGATCTTAGCCAACGTGTGATCTCTCAGAGCAGCTGCTTGTATTCCACAGATACACTCCACCCTTTTTTAAAGGATCTTCTTTATCTCCAATGTGAAGCTAGTTTTAATATGGCCAGTGTCTGAAATTACTGACTGGATATAAGTAGGTGGCTCACTAGGTTATTGAAGTAGTAAGATATGATTAAGTAATAGCACAGTTTAACAGTCACGTAGATGATTGTAAAACATAGGTCTCAAGCAGTGCTTAATCTGTAAGAGAGAAAACATGCTAGTACCATTATGTTAACAGATAGTGCCAGGAACCTTCTGGGTCACCAAGTCCAGTCCCCTTTTAGCAAAAAAAAAACAAAAAAACAAAAAAACAAAAAAAAAAACACTTTTATGAAATCCCTTCTGTCAATCTCAGATAAAAAATGCTTTTGAAATAAGCATAATAAATGTAATCCATAGGAGAAATGAGCCTAATCCAAGCAATATACAGTTTAGTGTTACTCTAAATCATTTGCTTATACACTAGGTTTTGGAGACAGACTAGTGAAAAGAGATTATAGAAAGCATGCATTAAAAAGTAGCTTTATAAACTATGTATAGTACAGCTTTGCATGAAACACTTTCAATCTTTTTTATGATATATCCCCTCAGGGAGAAAGAATGTCAAAGTCAGATGTGAGTTTTAAAGTTGCATAAGTACTACTGAATTTGATGAGAGAGGAGATATGGTGCACGCACTTTTCGAAAATACACCTGTTTAAATTACTTATATGTGTTTCTGTGATCTGCACTTCTGTTTATTTTAATCTTCATATCAGATATCATGCTCATAAGCATTAGTTTTCATTGGTTAGTACAAAGACCATCTTTTTCAGTCAGTTATCATAAGGATTATGTTTTTCCAGAATTTGTATTTCAGAATGATCTTCCTTTTCTAGTTTTGGTATTACTGTGTACCATTTCTTTACAATTCAAATAATTATAAAAAGTAAAAGAGAGCAAACAAACTTCTTCAAAACAACAACAACAACAAAAAAACCACCTTTCTGACTCAATGACCAATAAGCAAAAACAAAATCGTAAGATTGTGTTGCCTCTATTTCATTCTGTCCTCCATGCTGCACCAAGAATAGCACAACTGAGTAAGGGACCTGAAAGATCAGAAGGACACAGATAGCATCATAATTTTTAGAAAATCTTAGCATTACATTTTAATTTACTTTCTTTTATTTTTTTTATTATTATTTTCTTAATGAGAACCTACTGGTATTCACTGCAAGATAGATACCCCATACCTGTAATCCCATCTTTGTAAATAGTCTTTTAGCCAAATACAGCTGATGTAAGCATTATTTTACTTCTGCTTTTGGATAGTGCCGGGAGTGAAGTACAGAAATGTTTGTTTGTAAACACCCACATTATAGACATTCAGAACTGGTTGAGAAAAACTTGATTAGTGTTGTGGTTGGGGGGTTCTCCTCAATTTGTTTTCTTGTTGCTATGAAATAATGTAAATTACTATTCAAACACGGTGTCTATTTCAGCTTGTCTGAACACCTGAACACATTGAGGATGCCAGAAATGAAAAACAGAAAATGTATTTGATCACAGAGTACACAAGACCCAGAAAGGTTTGTGTTTCTCTCTTCCACTGTGCAGAGAAATCCTATGTGCTATTTCACAGAAACAGTAAGTGATTTACAATCTGATCAAATAGGAACAACTGTTTTTAAGTACCTATTATTCAGATTGTATATCCAATTATGAAGTTTAGCACAAAGTTACAGTACATTATAGAAAGAAGGCCTCTGTTCTGAATTGCTGGATTTGGGGAGGCATTTGAACCCTGTTACTGCCAAAGGGACAGCCTAATAATGTTAGTGGCAAGCTTCTGAAAACTCTACTTCTAATAGTACTGCTGTTTAGGATACTGAATAGCAACTGGTAAACCTAAGGAAATTATAAGGTAAAGGAAAGTAAGGTAAAATTATAATTGTGGAGGTAAAAATGCTATCTATTTTTTTCTAATTCCACAAGTTACTTTCAGTTTTATTGTATCAAGTCAGTATTACACTTTAAAAATAATTGAATATTTCTTATCTATAAACTATTCTCTACGTATTTGCATTTTTACCATCAATAATTATTCAATGTAATTCACGTCGTATTTATGATTCTATTATTTTCTTCTTTCCTCTTGCAAATTTCTCCTCAACACAGTGAGTTTTACTCAAGTCCTCTGGTTTACACAGGACTAATATTCACAGCTGGTAGGAAGACTGACAGCTTTCATACAGACTGGGATTTTATTAGCATGCAATATAGCTCCAGTCTTACACTATGGTTCTTGAGTTCCATAACACAAAGCCAAACTTTTGCCACTTGAGCTTGTAGTGTGCATTTTGTATTACACATACAGTTGTAATATTTGGACACCCAGTCATAAGCCAGACATTGAAACTTTATTTTTAAAAAAGGCCAGAAAATAAAGATGACTAAGCCTGAGGAGAAGCAAGGTGAAGATATGGACAGACATATCTAACTACGGTACAACCATTAGTATTATTAGTAAGGAGCTAATATATATGTATTTGTGTTTTCATACTTTCATATTTATTTGACTAAAGACAAACAAACAAACAAATTATGACTTTCACGACCCTATGTTTTTCTATTGTGTTTCATAAAAATGAAGAAAGCTATACTACTGGTCTGTATGGATAATTTTTGTTGATTTTTAAAAATCTACAATCAACAGTTTAAAACAACTGGTCTGGAAAAGAGATCAGTCTGTATGTCTGGCATGTCCATAATAATTAGTTCCCAAGTAGTGTAAAATGTTTAACTCCAACAGAAGAATTTTAATTTCATTTCAACCGTTCTTTTCAAGGGTAACATGTCAAAGCTTAGCACTTTCCCCTGGATTCAGTTCAGCTGGCTCACAGCCAGCTAAAGTCCAGCTTTCCAATCAGTTGTGATCTAATGCATGAGAATGAGTTATGTTGTTCAAGATGAAATAAAATCTATAACTCTACCACTAGTCAGAACTTTAATTTAGTGGAATGTGTTGAAATATGTTATCCCAAGCTGTGTAAGCAACAAAACAACCCAGGTTTCCTAGTTATAAAATGCAAGCTGGATTGTTTCAAATACTTTTTATTCATTTACGTGATCAAATTGTTTCAGACATCTGTGCATGACAATTTGCTATAAAATTCAACTCATAGTAATATCTTGGAATTAAAAGAACAGTTATGCATTTCAGATCAGAACATTTTTTTATGCTTCGTGATCTGTGAATGTGCAAAGGCTTTGCTTATTATAAACACCCCAAAAATGATACACAGATGAAGGCATATTCATATCTGAAAAGGTGCACATTTGTACAGTAACTGTATTTGTGACAGAATTTTAGGTTAAAAAGTCAATATGATGTCTGAGGCAGTCCATGTCAGAAGTATTTTTATAGTTCATATTTTTAAAGTGAATCAGCATTTGAAGAAAATTTGTGGAGCAAAATTTCCCTTTTGTGGAGAGTCAGAATACAGAGAAATCTATGAAAATATGATCAATGAAACAAAGATTTAAGTTCATAGACAGACAGCAATTATAACATTTCATAGTGGAAATTAAATAGCAAGTGCTTCATTTTCTTTCAGTATCACAGCTTAATTTTAAAATGCTGAAGATAGTTTCTTCCCAGTTAGTTTTTAAAGAAAATATTTTACCCCTATTGTTTAGGAAATTGAGATTTACTGTGAATTTGTCGAAGTCTCAAAATTTGCATTATTGGGAAATATAAATTTAAATAATATAACAAATATTTGTTCACAGCACATTTTCTTGAAAAGTATTGCCTAGAAGAGAAGAGAAACAGTAGAAACAAGAAAAAAAAAAAACAAGATTATGTTGCTTTTCTTGCTCTATCACTTTTACCATACCACTGACTATCTGTTTTTGTCCTGACTGTTCTCATGTAAATATTCCAACACTCGTGTTTAAGAGGAAAATCTAAGTTGTCCTCCTCCCCATCGACAGAGAATCCTCTTTGCTATAGGAGCAGTGTACAAAAATAATTGCATGGACAACTATAACTCAGCTAATTACCTTGTCCTTTCTTTTCATTGCTGATTGTAATAGCAACAAACAAACAAAATCAAAGCAACGAGAAATAGTCTGCAGTTATGCGACAATAGTTCTGACTGTGCTGCCATGTCACACCATATATGTGTCAAATACTGGACTCTGCTCTTTCCTCTGCTAAAATTCATCTGCAATTTTCCTAGAATCTAAGGTTTCAGTGCCTAACCAACACAGCTACACAGGCCACCTGTTGCAATTAAACAGAAGAAAGGTCTGTATGGGGGCACTAAAAACTGTGTCCAAGCAGTTCGTCTAGACATGGACTGGGAGCTGAAAACCTTAAGAAGTCTGGAGACTTTTATACATCTGGACAGCTACTTGAAAAGCCACCTGAAAGGATCTAAAACTTCTAAACTTAAAAATTTGGAGAGAAATGTCAAAGCAAAAGATATAGTGACAAGCAAAATTTGTAACAAAACAAGCAAAATAATGTATATTACTCGCTTTGATTTGGGTTACGTTCACATCAGGTCGTTGGTTATTTTTCATTGTAAAACATAGAAAGTAGGTTACCTCTTAGCATTTGTGGTCATTTCCATTCTTTTTAACATTTTGAAATTTCAAGCAGAAGTTTTGCTCAACACAGACTTAATATTTGGGAAGGATTTCCATGAAGAGATCTGAGGGAATCAATTAACACTTTTGCACTAAGTATACTAATTTATTCCAGTATACTACACTCATATCTAGATATACACATATTTAAGGGTTAAAGTTTCATTGAACTTTTCTTTTAAATGATATATTTCAGGATTGTATTTAAAAATACTATTTCATTGAAGATATGTATCCAAAATTCTTTTCCAAGGGTAAAATATCCTCCAAGAGTGAAACAATATTGTTCTGGTTTCAGGTAGGACAGAGTTAATTTTCCTCCTAGTAGCTGGCAGGGTGCTATGTTTTGGATTAGAATGAGAAGAGCGCTGATAACATGCTGATGTTTTAATTGTTGTAGAGCAGTGCTTACACCAAGCCAAGGACTTTTCAGCTTCTCGCTCTGTCCTGCTAGCGAGCAGGCTAGGGATGCAGCAGGAGCTGGGAGGGGACAGACCCAGGACAGCTGACCCAAACTGGCCAAAGGGGTATTCCATACCATTTGACGTCATGCTGAACAATATATAGGGGTGGCTAGCCGGGGTGGAGGGGGGGCCGGCTGCTCGGGGATAGGCTGGGCATCGGTCAATGGGTGGTGAGCAATTGCATTGTGCATCACTTATTTCGTACACATTATTACTATTAATACTATTATTATTATTATTATTATTATTATTATTGTTATTATTTTCCCTGTCTTAATAAACTGTCTTTATCTCAACTCACAGACCTTACTTTCCCGTTTCTCTCCCCCATTCCGGAGAGGGAGGGGGGAGGGTGAGCGAACGGCTGTGTGGTGTTTGGCTGCCAGCCGGGCTAAACCACAACAAATATTCATATATTCATTTTTAAATTACTAGAAAACTGTGGAAAATAGATACCAGGCTGATTAATAATTATATAAAAATGTTTATATTCATACATTTTACCAATGAAATAAAACATTCAAAAGCTATATTATTTTCTTTTCCTAATGCAATTATACCATACGAGTTATTTTGCAGTCCTTCAATAATGGAATTTTAATGATAGTGCTTGAATTATTCCATATACTGGGAAATATCTATGGAACAGTGCACTCTTCTCTTCTATTTTTCAGTATTTCCTTATATTTCAGGATTTCCATATTTCCAAACATTGTGTTTACATCCATATCGGCTCCACAGTTAAGGCATTGCTTATTCTGTGTGTGCAGTGCATTCATTTTTTTCCAGAATATCTGGGTACATAGAATTCACTAATCACCAATTCTACCGCACCCAGGATATTGAGCATGCTGTTAGTGCATTGCCACCAGCCACCTCATCTCTTGGATATCTATAGAGAATGCCAGCAGAATCCATTAATTTCTCTCCCAAACGTTCATTAGAAACAACCCACCATAAGACCACAATAAAGAGGGAACATAACAAGAATTTTGAAGGAATGAGGTAATTCAGCTTAACTTCATCACAGACATTAGTGTTCAGAGTGGCAAGACAACCCTAAGGTCAATGGAGCAAACAAAAGCTTTTTGTTTGCTGAAGAATTCTCAATTTTTATTCTAACGGCTGTGGCAAAGGTGTGATGATCTGAATTGTTCTACAAGTTGAGCTGCACTGTGTTCTACCACCATCTTCTTGTCTGAACATTTGCAAATTTTCTCTGAACCAGACTTCTCTCATGCAATATCAAGATTAATTTAGCTCATCTTACAAACAGATATAATAGAAGAATGCCGTATCCCACAGCAAACATAGCTGAGCACATGTTGTGTGACTATGTGTTTATCTAAGCAAATTCACTGTGGCTCCGTGGCCAATGCTTTAAATACAAATTATTCTAGACAGTTATAATTAGGTCATGGATGAGAAGCTGTATTTTAAATTTTCCCTTTCGTTTCCTCCATGTCTGATAAGGCAGCTCTAACCAGTGGACCTTGCTTACTTGCACTATACTTAACTGTGCTGCTCTCATCAAAAATTTAAGTCTTATTTACTTCTTCAACTCTCTTCTCTCAGTATTTACCTACGGACTTTTCAAGAAACTGTATCTTTATTCATTTAAGAATCTTCCAGAGATTCCTATACTTTCACATACGAAGTATTAGTCTTTTAAGCGTTCAAAATTTTAGCAAGTTTGAGGAGCAAGGGTTCATTAATGGGTAACATTGCAAGGAATCATAAATGGGTAATAGCAAAAACAGATGTTATATAGTGTTCAAAGTAACAACTATGTAGACAACAGCCTGCTTGGAAGGTATTTTGAAAATTGAAACATTTCTACAAGTGTCACTACCAGACTTCAAAATTTTGGTGGTTGATTGATTGATTGATTGATGATGATTATGAGAAAAGTTCCCTGACACTTATCTTAAAGATGCTACTGTATAGAACATCAGATACACTCTAGATGCTTGTTTGTTCCCTTTCACATAGAATATAAGAAAATAAGCTCTTAGGACGGATACTTAGTTCTGCTCTTTGATTTATTGTTCTTCACTGTATTTCTCTTTTTTTCTTCTTTTTTTTTTCTTTCTTTTTTTTTTTTTTCCCCCAAACTACTAACACTTACCTGTCTGGAGGATATGATATAAAACAGAAGTGATCATTCATTATGTGAAGCAACACCTGGAGTTGTATTAAAGTTAATTATATAAATAAAGTGCGTTACAAAAATATTTCTATTCTAATATGTTGTGGAAACTGAAATGTGAAGTTCTGTAACAACCCTCCTACTGGTTCACTTTTCCTTTCCAAATGAAATGATGTATTTCAGACCAGACATATGTCCTCTGATCCAGCTTCACCCTGGCTTTGGATATTCCAAAATCTCAAAGCAAGCAATACATAAATTGTCCGCTCAATGGGTCTATTATTGACTTATTTAGGTAGTTTTGCATATATCAGTCTCACACTTCTTATGAAGATTAAGGATATAAACCATGAAGTTTAACTGCCGGATACAACTGCGAAATATTTCCCATATTTTTTTCACAATTTGAAAAATGAACAAAAGAATGGGAGCAGCAGAATATGCTGAAATTGGCAGGATCAAGTAGCCAGGCCTCAGCTGGGCTTCTTCTGCCTTGTATGGAACCAAAAAAAGGAGCATATTATATTACAAAAATGTTAGTTCTGTGTTTTCAGATGTGTCTACTTTCCACAGCTTTTTTACTGAGTGCACCTAATACTTAAGGTGCAACAGAGTTCAGATGTCTCCTCCATGAGTTAACATTAAATGCCATATAGCTTTCCATTTACACTTGAATTGGTGTGAAAGTATACTTAAAAATACTGTGCACTGAAGAAGTTCCTTCTTCACAGAGGTCTGAACATATTTTCCTCCCACTTTTACTGTGTCTTTCCAGCACCTTGTGGAGCTTGTTACTGGAACAATGGGAAGATCTGATTGAGCATGAACACTGCAGAAGCTTTACATTGGTCTCAGCATGCATTGTGTGCAGATACAAATAATTTTCCAGGGAACTTACATGTTCTTTTATGAAGAAAACTGGAACATTGTTTCAAAAATACCATTTTTCATAGCTTCCCCATGTCTATGACCCTCTGTCCTGTGGAGGGAACAGGACAGGGAATGAAGTAGAAGGATGTATTTAAGGGGTAGAGAAGTATACATCTGATTAAAAGTTTTCAACACTTCACAGGTTCATATAGTTTCTACTAGCAGGTTTCTGTCATGAAATCCTTTCAGTCAAGAGTTCTGTGAAAGGCTCTGGCTTCATTTACACTCCCTATTCAGATGGCTGTTTTTATTTCAGTGATATCTTTGGAAACAATTAAATGTTGCATTGGGAATTAATGCATCCAACAGTGGGACATTGAATATTTCTCCTCCTAAGTAGCTTTTTCTGGGACATAGAAAAAATGTTGAAAGGAATTTGCTGACTTTCCAGAAAAATAAATAAATTAAAAAATAAAATAAAGTTCATCGACAACATAATTGGATTAATATTTAATTTGTATAACTTGAATCTGACAGCTAAAAATTAGAAAAACAATCTGTTGTGCCTTGCACATTCTTTTTGGTCATTATTTTTGTATATTTCGGACGCAAAGTAGCCATTGAAAATGGTGAAAGCATTTACCCTCTAACAAAACAATGAGCTTGAACTGCTGAGAATGAAGACTTGATTAGCTTCTCTTGAGATTAGGTGAATCAGAAAGTGTCTAATACCTGTAATTCTACTTAGTAGTCATTATTATTATTTTCAAGAGTATGACCATCAGAAAGAATTGGATTGTATGTCTTACTTTTGCCACAAGGTCAGTGTCTGACTCCTGGTTGGTGATGGCTGAAATTGAAAACATTGTAGTTTCAAGTGTTGAAATTACCCAAATTAAATGAACCTGAAATGTTTGACTGGAAAAGCTGTTTCATGAGACCTTGAAGAAAGAAAATCTTAATCTTTTCCTGTGTTCTTAAATATATGCATATTTCTTCTTATTGTCTTAATAAATACCAAAAGTTTATGCACTAAAGCAAAGAAATCTAGGACAATGTTAAAATAAATAAACAAATCTAGTTATAACTTTCAGTTTCTTGATATAAACCATTACATTTTTAATATGGAAATTAATTAATATATTGTCAAGAAGGTCTTATTTTCCATCATATCATTCTTATTACCTGTATTATTCTCATTTTTGAGGATTTATTATTATTATTGTTGTTATTGTTATTATTATTGTTATTGTTATTATTACATGTCCCTTTTTAAAAACAATATTCTTGTATCTTTCCATAGCTTTATATTAGAATCTTTTATGTTCAGGAATCTTCTACAGACTTTTATCAAAACAACAACCTACCTTATAAGAGATTTTCCTTTAGTTTACCTGTCATGTTTGTACATGCAAACGTGCTTGCATAAAGTATTTTTATGAAGTTTGCACTGTGTAGCCTAATCTTAATAGGGGCTGTGATGTAAGAAAAATATACTTAATTTTGCAGCATAGTTAAGCAGTTTGATAATATGGCCATTGGTATCTAGCTCAAGTAAATTAGACTTTGCAACTTGAAAAGATAGAAATTATTATTAGGTTCATAGAGTAGTGGTTGACACACTGAATATTAAAAGTAACTTACATGTAGGAAATTCTGAGTTACTTATAAAAAGATACTATAATGTTAGTAAGGAATCAGGAGTTAAGCTCATAAAAGGCAAGGCAAGGCAGAAAAGAAAACTAGCCAAGGTTAAGATAGGCATCTAGATGATAGGTATGAGCCAAAGGAAGCTGGTTCACAGCCCTAAAGGGAACATAGATCTACTTGTAAATTCATTAGCAAAAAGCACGTTAGCCAGCCTACCATTTTAAAGCAGTCTTATTGCCAGTAATTATTGATTATTACACAGTAATATTATATCCCCAAACTGACATATTTCTCATAAAAACAAGTCATAAAATGTGTAAGCTGAAAATCAGCTAAAATCTTACATCTAACATGAGGTAAGTGTTTATACCTGACTTCCCTTTTTGCTTTATCAAAATAGAGAAAAAGAGCACATGCTTATATTTATAGCAAAGAGTTTATCTATCAAAAGAACAGCTATTTTTTAATGAGTAAAATTCCAGCTTCATTTATATCAAGTCTCTGTTTTGTTCTGTAATGCTTCTATCTGATTAATTAAATGTATGTAGAATGATTAATTGATTAATCAATTATTTGGTTATTCCAGTCTCTCTCCGGATATTTATTTTTATACTTATCTCTATGGAATAATCACTTGCTTCAAATTCCAATGCATTCATTAGTGATGAAAATTAATTGAATCTTTTAAAGTAATTTTACTTTCTCTCTCTACCATGAGTTCACCAAGACACATTTTCAGATGTAATTATAAGTAGAAAGGATGATTTCTTAGTTAAAAATAAATAAATAAAAATCATTAAAAGTATTGTTGTATATCTCAGTATCTTAACATTATAACAAAGTTATGTAAAGATTCAGACACATGCCCAAGGCTATCACTAAAGAGCACAAATATTGCACTTTAGGTGAAAAGTGCTTCTGGACATGCAGATGGCAAGAAAGATAGGATCATCAATATGTTGGTAGCATCTTCTGACTTCTCAAGGAGTTTACATGGATAAGAGCAGACTGACTCATACTAATACCTAGGACTCTTTCTGATAAGAGTTTGAGGATGTTGCTTTGCACCTTCTCAGATTTCATTTCATTTCTACCATTCTTTGAATGGCAAACTGAATATGGCGCAAAGCTACTTAAATTGGAATTTTATCCCATGTCTGTCCAAATCAGCAGCCAGAAGAAAGTGTCTGAAGGTTTAGAATTCACAGAAGTTATTGAACTTCTCCAGTACTGAATACCATATTTTTTTTATTAAAGTAATCAGTTTAAGAGATTGATGAAGTAGCATTTATTATTTTTTTCTACGCAAAATTGAATTTAAAAATATGCAAATATAGTCTGGTATGGAGGTGAATGATCACATGAAGACACAGACCAGCTGAATAACCAATGAGTAAAGAACTAGTAAAGTAGTTTTACCTTTTTAATGTGTTACTTCAACCACCATAAAAAGTAAATGGCTATCGAACACTTTTTAAAAAGGCTCCAGGTCTCATTATTAAAAAAAGTTTACATCAAGGATGGAGGAATAAGTCCAAGCAAAGTCAAGATGATACTTTGATAAAATACTAATATTATTTATAATAACAATAACAATAACAACAACAAAACAACAACAACAACAATAATAATAATAATAAACAATAATAATAATCTTTAACCATGCCAGATATTCCCAATGAGGTTTTTATTGTAAAGAGTAGAGGTGTTTGGCCCAGTCAATTGTCTACTGCTATTTTCTATGTAAAAAATCCAAATCAGCCAGCTGTGTTTCTTATCTGTAAGAGATGAGAAAAGAATAAGGACATTTTTCTTTGTGATACACATCCACAGAAAGAAGCGGTATAAGGGCAAATTTAGTAAGCAGCAAGTTCACTCAACTCCAGAGATTCTCTTCAGAGCATATTTGAAATAAGAAGGTGTCTGTCACTCGTTCCCCTCTCCCTTCCTCTTGATTTCCTAGGTCAGAAACACTAGATGAGTGATTCAAGTACTGTAACAATATCGCATGGTTGCTCAGCTGTGGAAGAAGACTATACTGTGGTAGTTCAATTGCATTTGTGTATGTGTGTAAAAAAAATAAAATAAAAATTGCAAGATGACAAACGCTTTTCTCTAACTCTTATTGGCCTCTCTGCAATAGATTAAAATTAATAGAGCTAGGAAGAAGACACTGTGCAGAAGTGCTAACTGGCATTATCTCCCCTGTTTGAACTTTCAGCAAAGTGCTTTCTGGCACTACTGCAAAATGACAACTACAAAACACTAATTTATTCTGAAGCCAGATTCTTCAGTATTTCACACTGCTCCCTAGCTAACAGTTAAGCTTTGCTGCAGGCTAAACATTTATTTATATATCACTCTTGCTTCATTTGAAAGGAGTGTCAGTATATAAAATATTGAGTTCTACAACGAGGTATTGTGAAATACTGTGGCCTGCAAGACTGCTTGGTATGGCAATGCATAAAAACCTAAGAAAATGGAATCACATGAATGAAATGACTGTGTCACTTTCCCTGTTTGCTTTTCTAAGCAATAGTTTTATTTTATTTATTTTATTTTATTTTATTAATTTTATTTTATTTTATTATTTTATTATTTTATTTCATTTTATTTTATTATTTTATTTTTTTTTCTGAAGAAAAGGAATCAATGACAGATGTCTCCTGAATACAGTCAGCTGTTACAATTCAGCTTAACATTGCTGGTGCTTGGTTACCGCTGATCACTTATTGATCCACTTTTTTATCAGCCTCTTTTTCTCATAAATACCAAAAATATAGCTATAAGCAATAGAAAAAATAAATCAACTTCCACACTAAGAGTCAGAGCTTTATCACAGTAATAGTAAATAGTAAACTAATAGTAAAATGCTTCTAACAGTAAAATAATCAATCAAATCATTGTTTCTTTGTTTTAGAAAATAGCACTTTATAGGAGGGAATTTCTTAAATTACTGTTAGTTTATCTGTTGCCATTGAGGTTACCGACAAGGATGTTGCAGACTTCAGCAGAAACTTCACCAACACTGAGTCCTTTTGAAAACCCATTCATATGTCACATAGGAAAAGGAAAGGAAAAAAGAAAGAAGTTGCACAGGAATATAAAATCTTCATAGATTAAAACTGTTTTATAGTATAAAAAAGAAAGAATTGCTAGGTTTGCCCATCTGATATTCATATTGAATTTTAAGCCCTAGATACGTCATTACTGAAGCCAGTGAGGACTGGTTGACCTCAAAAAGAATTTGGATGATCCTAGTTTTCATACTATCAGACAGATTTTGTTTCTGATCAAACCGAGTGATGTTTTTATTAGTTACTTGTATTTTGTCATAGCCTTCTCCAAGGCAGGAATTTTACCGTTAAAAAAATAATGGCATTGAATATCAGAGAAGTAAATTTATTTCAGAAGTAGCATTTTCTAGTGGTCCAAAGAAAGGAAGAGAGGAGAAAGCTATTACAATATTAATTTCTACTTTATTCAGTGGAATCCCTCACTGAGGAAGGTGTTAACAGAGACAATGTTAGCACTTTGTCTCTGACCACTACATTTTTAGAATAGCTATACCTATGTATCTGTATCTATATATAGTCAAATTACAATTCAATTACCAGAAGGATTAACGAGTTAATTTTTTTTTTTTTTTAATGGTGTGATAACAAAAAGCCTTTGTGGTGGTTTTACCATGCTAGGCAGCTGAACACCACAACCACTCTCTCACTCCCCCTCCTTAGATGAGGAGGGGAAGAAGTAAAGGAAAGAACAACTCACAGGTTGAGATAAGGATGATTTAATTAAAGGAAAAAAAATAATTATTAAGGAAAGATTATTATTAATTAAACAATTTAACTAAACAATTTAACTAAACAATTAACAATTTAACTAAAGGGGAAAAAAGGAAAGGGGAAAAGGGAGGGGGAAAGGGAAAACTGAACAAAACAAGTAAAGGCTATGTGGAAGTGCAGAGGAAAGAAATTACTCTCTACATCCCACAAATGAGCGATCCTTGACCACGTCTTTGAAGCAGGGCCTCAACGCACGTAGCCGGTGTTCAGGAGGAGGACATGTTTTCACAACGAGAGCCCACCCCTCCCCTCTTCCTCTTTTCTCCATCTTTTATTGCTGAGCGTGACATCATATGGTATGGAATATCCCTTTGGTTGGTTTAGGTCAGCTGCCCTGGTGATGTTTCTTTTCTCACATCTTTGCCCACCCCTAGGGGAGTTAGAGAGAGTCCTGATGCTGTGCCAGCACTGCTCAGCAGCAGACACAACACTGGTGTGATACCATTGCTGTTTTAGCTATGAGTGCAGAGCGCAGCACTGTATGGGCTGCTGCAGGGAAAGTTAACATCCCAGCCCGATCCAGTACAGCCTTATATGATTCCTACCAAGACCAAAGGAACCATTGCCTATGACATTCATAAAATTTACATAATGACCGGTGTTCTCAACAACTTCTTCACAAAATGTGAAGATACAGAATCATAGAACCATTAGGGTTGGAAAAGACCTCCAAGATCATCTGGTCCAGCCGTCACCCTACTACCAATGCCACCCACTAAACCATGTCCCTAAGCACCAAGTCCAACTTTTCCTTGAACACCCCCAGGGACAGTGAATCCACCACTTCCCTGGGCAACCCGTTCCAATGCCTGACTACTCTTTCTGAGAAGAAATGTCCCCTAATTTCCAACCTGAATATCCCCTGTCACAACTTGAGGCCATTCCCTCTAGTCCTATCACTAGTTATCTGAGAGAAGAAGCTGACCTCCAGCTCCCCAACACTTTCTTTCAGGTAGTTGTAGAGAGCAATATGGTCTCCCCTGAGCCTCCTCTTCTCCAGACTAAACAGCCCCAGGTCCCTCAGTCACTCCTCATAGGACTTGTGTTCCAGGCCCTTCACCAGCTTCGTAGCCCTTCTTTGGACAAGTTCCATGGCCTCAATGTCCTTCTTGTAGGGAGGAGCCCAAAACTGAATGCAGTACTAAAGGTGCAGCCTGACCAGAGCTGAGTAAAGGGGGATGATTACCTCTCTGGTCCTGCTGGCTGCAATATTCCTGATACAAGCCAGGATGCCGTTGGCTTTCTTGGCCACCTGGGCACACTGCTGGCTCATGTTCAGGTGAGCATCAATTAACACCCCCAGATTCTTTTCCTCTGCACAATTTTCGAGCCACTCTGCCCCAAGCCTGAAGTGTTGCAGGGGGTTGTTGTGGCCAAAGTGCAAAACCTGACTCAGCCATGCTGAACCTCATCCCATTGGCCTGTACCCATCAACCAATCCTGTCCAGGTCCCTCTGCAGGGCCTTCCTACCCTCTGACAGACTGACACTTCCCGTAATCAGAATAATCTATTAAGATTAGGTAACCTATTAAGCTTTCAAGAAAAGCTCAGTAACAACAGAAATTCAACTAGAAATGTAACTCACCAAACTTTGCAAATCCATAGGCTTCCAGAGGTGACTTACCAGTTGTAAGGATCAGAGGGCGAAGAGTTGACAGCTTTGTACTGCCTTGTGATGCTGAAACTCACACTGAAGACCATTCTCAGACTAAATCCTTCCTACTCCCACAATGCCACACCTGACTATATTTTTCTTTAATTTTTTTACTTATTATTTCACTTATTTTTATGTATTACTTAAAAGAGAAGTAGAATCAGAACCAGACAACATCCATAATGAAATAAAAGCCTGTGGCTTCACTAAACTTCAAGTATAAATGCTTTTGCCACACAAAACGTCACCGAATAGCTTGAGAGATATTGCCAACAGAGCTAAATCATACCAGTTTAAACCCTGAGTAAATTAAATCTTATCATGTTTTTCTATTTTTTCCCATCATAATGCTGAAATTAAGACACAGCTAATGATGTACTTCTACAGGGTGACAAAGATGGCACTTTCTCTTAGGCATCCTAACCTTTCTTTTTACTACAGATGATACAGCAAAGACAATTAAGAGTGAAAAGCAGAAGAATGTCATGTGGCAAAAAGCTGTTGAAAAAACTCTAATCGCAGTTGAAAGGATCTTCTGGAAGTCAAAACTCCAAAGACTGTTTCAATAAAATTCTTAATAGTTGGCAATTGATAGTGACCAAAACTTTCTATCACATTTCTGGTCTCACGTAAACTGTAGGTTGTTGCATAACAACATATTAAAATGCAACATGGGGACTGAATTTCATAAATTGTGCCTGCAGGGCTCTGATTCACAATGTGATTCATCCAAATATTAGTTTGTGTTAATAGTATTAACTGCATATAGCCATCTGGGACAAAAAGAAGAGCAAAAATATATACATGTATCTTTTTTTATATATATTTATATAAAAGACTTTTTTTGTTTTCCTCAGAGTGCACATATGTAGTCATTTTATAATGGCTGTACAATATTGTAATAGTCAAATGCCTGTATATTATTGAGAGCTAGAAGGCTTTTCCATGTGTGTCTATTTGGAAGATCAATCTCACAGTACATTTCTTATAAATGAAACAGAAAAAAAAATTAGTATCCTGTATTTCAGTGAAAAACAAAATGATGTCTTTGTGACGTTTAAACATATGTATCATGTGTAAGGGTGTGGGATAAGCACAGACTGAGGAAATGTCAGAAAACATATATAGTATAAACAGCATATTTTAATGACTCAACAGCACAATGGTGAGAATTCTGCCTGGTGTACAAAATTCAAAAACATTTAGAAATTCAATTCTGACAACACACATACTAAGTCATACTTTTGTTCACGTGGCTATAGTTTTTTTTAGTAATACAGAGCTCCTGGTTTGTATTAATATAGATTTATATAAATATTATGACAGTTATGCATGGGCTATTACATATAAAGCTACAAAATTAAGATAGCTGTATGTACACACATATGCATAAACAGAAAAAGTCTTTCAAGTTTCACTGTTGGGTTCCCCCGCCCGTCCCCCCCCCCCCCTCTTTTTTTTGGCCATAAACATTTCCGGTCAATCTCTGTATTATTCATCCCTTTCTTCTCTTTCCCTTCAAGAATGCCAAGGCTGAAAAAATTTTCCATTTAAAATTCAATCTATACAGATTTACCTGCCATTATTATTATCCTACAGACAATAATTCTGTGAGAATTTAGTTTATCACATCACTTAGTACAGACACCTGAAACATCACTGCCAAATTTTTTATGTACATCAAATGAACAGATTTCATTAGGGAAAAAAAAAAAAAAAGCATTCAAAACCCAGCAAAACAGAGCCTAACAGAGCACTATAAATCTATGAAAGTTTGTAGTAGTGATTAGGAAGCATATATGTTCAGAACAGAAGTGCAAAGTGGTTTACTTTGGTTTACTATCTTGAAATCGATATTTCTGTTTTACATGGTGATTAGACCTTGGGGGCGGGGTGGGGGTGGGGATGGGGATAGATGGTGCATAGCAGCTTGCTGGCTGACATGTCTGTGGTCAATCACAATAAGAAAAGCAAGGTAATTTTTAAAAGATAAAACAACAACAACAACAGCAAAACTAGAAGTCAGAATTACCAAGTCCTTTGATTCCAGAAATACTGCAAATTCATCTCTATATCATTTGAGAACTAAGGGGCAAGGTAAGAAGGAATTTTGTGGGAAGGGTACTGTAGACACACTATTTGCAAACATTACACAGGCTGTTTGCTGAAGATACGCATTACATTTACTATCCTGTAATCCCCATTGCCTTGACTTTTCCCTTACAGAAAAGAGTTTCAGGATTCTACTGTATTTATTTTTCTCGGCAGGGTATGTTTTCTCGAATGTTTTATTTAATCACTATGAGATGGGAGATGGCCTACATAATGAAAAGACTATAAGCTAGCATCTCTAATCATATATATTCTGTACTGTCCATTTTTTTAGGTCTCCTCCCTAAACCACAAACTTCAGAGTGAGAATACTTTAATACTTTAGACCATATGATAGAACTAAGTGATTATACTATTTTTTTTTTCAGAAAACAAAACAAAGCAAAACAAACAAACAAAAAACATTAAAAGAGTGGATTTGGGGTTGACTCATGAACTCAAGTAGAAATCATCAAATTTACAAAAAAAAAAAAAAAAAAGCAAGATAACCTGTCGAAGTCCGTCCAAATTCCTTGTTTTATGAATTCTGGTAATGTTTTCAATTGAGGGGGGAAAAAAGTGCAAAAATTTCAAGTTGTTAGTAAGACTTTTCGTGATGATCTTATTTTTGCATTTTAAAAATATACTTTAATTTATTAAAATGAAAAAAAAAAAAAAGAAAATCTAGATTGTGATACAGATTTTGCTGGATAGGAAAATATTTCTTCTTTTCAATCAGCATGAAAGAAAATTAAAATAACATTAAAGAATGATCTACCTGTAAATTTTCTTTCTTTTTTTCTTTCTTTCTTTCTTTCTTTCTTTCTTTCTTTCTTTCTTTCTTTCTTTCTTTCTTTCTTTCTTTCTCTCATTACACGTATCTTCTTTTAAAAATAGCAGTTTAAGATCATGAGGCTGAACATGACCTTCACCATGTTTCTGCACTATTCACATATATGTGAATATAACATATATGATTTCACAGTGTTCTCCCATTCAACTCTCTCTTGATTTATTTATCATATCATTTAAAGATGTATCTGGCTATTGGAACTGGTTCACCATCCATTGAAACAAAGAGGTATCAGCTCTGAGTACCCCTGAGAATTGCTTTGGTCTCCTCTGCCTTCTGCAACACCCTCCCTCCACCCTCACACCCGCAAATTCTTATTACTTATTAACATTACATGGGACTTTTTTTATCATCTCTATTTTTTTTTTTACATATTTCTATCTTATTACTGCAAAAGTTGCAGAGATGATTTTGAATTTCATTCTGAATAGTATCTTCTGCCACAAGTTGTTTAAAAAGATACGATGGGAGCATTTGTAAAATAAGATTCTGATCAACTGGATAAAAATATCAGCATTTAATCCAAAAATATTTACCTTATGATTTAATAAAGTTGATGTTTCTGTAATGAGATTTCTTGGTATTTTATTCTGTGGCTAGTGAGACTGGAAAGACCATCAATCTCTAAATATACTTAGCTACTTTTGTCATACTATCTATGTCTTATTTCACACACACACACAAGCTTTTGTCAATTATAAAATCTGAAAACCAACAAAATTGCTTCTTGATATAATGCAAACAAATGCAAAACAAGATGCACCATGAATAGAAATGGATTGCTGTAAAAGATACTATTTTTTTTTCTGCCATAAGAACATTTGAGTCCATATAGGTACTCCTCATTATGACATAAAATTTAATTCGTATAACTCTTTTTTCTAAATTGCTTGGACTGTATCTAGGGAATCTCTCCAAGAAAGAAATAAAAAACAAATAAACAAAAGCAATCATCAAAATTTGCTTCAGTATTCCAATGCATAAACTACTTTATTCTTAATTGAAGAATTTAGAAGATACATTAGAGACTTCAGCTTGTGCTACAGGCATACAAAGGCAAAAGATCCAAGTTTCTGAGGGAAGATGAGTAGGTGCTTACTTAGTTTTGAATCAATTTTCTATCTGTTTATCAAGAGGAAAGAAAATGAACACGGGTGGATAAACAGTTTTTATTCCAAATTGGTTCTGTTTTTGTTTGTTTGTTTGTTTTCCTTTTTTTTTTTCTTTTTGAAGCTAGTTTATATTATTTACTATTTATCAGGCTGTGGTAATTTCAAGGAGAAAATAGAAAGCAAACGTTAATGTAGTATGAGATCTGCCGGAGCAGCAAAGATTTTATGAAGAAATAAAAATCAAAAATAGGTATATATCTTACAGACATGTTCTTTCTCATGCATTGACTTTAAAGTGACTTTTTCATAAATAAAGAAAAAAATAATATTTTCATCTCCCAAGATTTGGTCCAGCATTGCTTCACATCTTAATAGTGAGCTAATTCATTACTAACGTGTAAGGTAAATAACAGAATATTTTAATGACATCTTACAGAAGAAGCTTACAGGAGAAGCTTATTCTACAGGTTTCTAAAAAACTTGCAGCAATCTTTGCATTGTCCTGATTCTTGACTTGTAGGGAGAAAGAGAGTTTTCAGTCTCTACGAGATGATCAAACCTTCAAGCTATGAGCAACTTTTTCCAGCTGTTCTGTAAATGTAAATGTTTACTCGCCTTTGAATCTAATTCTGCTGCCAGTGAACTCTTATTTCTCTAAGTGAACTTAATTTTCTACACACTTGTGTGTCTGAGAAGATTCTCAGCTCTCTGAGCTCTGTACCATGCAGCTGGAGATGGGTCTTCCAGTCTCTCTCCCAGTCTTCAGCCTCGGTGTGAATACATGGAAAAGGAAAGCTTTGTATCAGTACCTTAAAAGATTGGTAAGGATGAAAAGAAAAGATGGTAAACTACTAACAGCAGTGGTATGAACAAGTAAAAATTTCTCTTTGTCTTACACTTGAACTATACATCTGTCAGTGTCAAGTCTTCAACTGAGACAGTACAAGACCTCAAAAGATCGGATTTAATTTGGAGAAACGTTAGGTCTCGTTCTTAAAGACTCATAGTACTTTTACAAAAGGCTTATAAGTAAGTAAATTTTGCAGATTTCTCTGCAAAACCAGCGTCAGGTTACTCTTCCAAGTTGTCCATAGGATCTTCATCACTCCAATCAGAATGTTTTGGGACTTATATTGTGGAGCTCAACAGGAACTGTTGAGACAGAAAGATCAGCAAAAATAAAAATCTCCATGATGGGTCTAGATGCCTGGTTACACTTCCTTCTGTTTCTTTAGTTTGTTTCTGCACTGTTTAGTTTTTCTTGAATATGGGCTATTATGTCAATTAGTATGGAATCTCCTCTCATTGCCTATACTCTAGCTCCACTAATAATTTCAAGGTATGTTATAAATTGTTCAAGTTTCTGCATTTTGTTTCTTTCAATTACTTCAACAAGCATAAATCCCAATGTGTTCGTAGCAACAGAAAAGCCAACAAAGAAAGTCATGAAGCATTACCAGAGAAAGCATTTTGTTTTGTTGGTTTATTTCTTACTCTCATACTTTGGTTAATAAAGATAGCCTCTCCAAACATCTCTGGAATTTGGGATATACTCAGGAATCCAGCAGGAAGCCCATTTATCTGTAGAAAAAAAAAATATATATATATATATACACACACACCTTCAGAGTCCTAAGAGCTTCAGTGACATGTTACGATAGTAAAGAGTGAAAGAAACAGAGAAAAAGGAAGAAAGGCAAGGAACAACCAGCAAGACAAGCATGTAAAGCCTTAGGTAATACTATTTTATTAGTTTTTACTTCAATCATCTAACGCAACCTGTTTATTCAGTGAATTGCAGTGCATCTGCAAACATATTTATTTGTTTGCTTTTAATAACATTTTATTAGAAAAATATTCTTTGTATTGACATGGGCTAAGGTGTGGCACATGAACAAATTTTCTGTTGTACAGACTATGGGAAATACATATATTATTTTCAGCCCTTACGTTATTGTCACCAGTATCATTTTCTTACTGATAGCAAATAAGCACTATGCTTGTATTTGTTGGATTCTCTCTGTATCCCGGTCTTAATCTATCTGAACTATATAAAAGCTATAAAAGGATTTGTCATATTGGGAATTATTAACAGTTTACTGCCAATTATGTATTAGACAGTCCTCAGGTTAGAAGGAAATTCCATCAGGCAGTGTGGCAAGTTGCTGGACTCTTCCTTTTCTAGTAGATGGTACTTTTGGTTTCTCTTGTATTGCCCCTAAAGAAAATGAAAACAATGAATCTGTAGACAAGAAAAGATTTATTATATTGCTGGCATCTATCTTCTTCCCTGTGAAATCATTTTCCCAGTCTGCTTAAGTTTGTGTCTCTACTATGTATATGGGCAGAAAGGAAGCCTTGAAACAAATCACCAATTCTAGCACTTTTTCTCAGAGCTTATCAAAGGATGCAAATTTGACTTTTGGTGCTCCTGAGTAGTTTATTTTACTCATTGAAAAGTCACAGAATAGATGGAGCTGTAGTACTTGTTAACAATTTAGGAATAAAGCAGTTTAGAGGAAAGGCGATGTCATTCTGAACACCTGAAGAAAGTTTGTTTGTCTCAGACTGCTAGCTATACCCAAAATCACACCAGAGACTCATGGAGCCAGCCTAGCCTCCCCAAGCATTTCAGTGAAATTTTCACGTCCAACCCATTTCAAGTGCTACAGCAGCGCAGAGAACATGAACACACTTAAGGATGGAGCATGACCAAACGAATACAGATGTCATTATTCATATTTTGGCATTTGTCACTATGGTGTTTTTGTTGTTGTTGTTTTTCCTAGGCCAGTGGTTTGTTGCTGTTTGTTGTCATCTACCTTGATAGGTAACAACAAGAGCTTGGCTGAAACTAAAGGTCACTACAAAAGGCCCTGGCTCAAAGCTCTGACAAAATCCTTAACTTGGGGAAATGATAAAAAAAATTCAGTCTTCTGGTGAACTCATTTTCCCTTCCCTCAAGTAGTCTCATAGTGGTTCATTAACCAGTGTTGATTTAAGAGGGAGAAAAAAGCTCTAACCAGAAAGCTTAATAGAGAAGAAGAATAATCTTCTGCAACTGAACTATGCCAATAGCCTCTTTCTCTGTGGAAGACACTGCTAGGCCTACTGGTTTCTTTTCTCCTCTTGCAATAGCCTTCTTTCACTAATGTTTTTATGTCTTACAGGTGCTGAGGTCTGAATTCAGTTGTGATATGATGCTATGACTTACATGTTACCCTTTCCTTACTCCATTGACCTGTGCCTACTATCATTGTAAAAAAATCCCACATATCAGAGTGTTTGCTATGTCAACTCTTGAAAAAGAGTGCATTGCATAGTAAATTGAACAATTGCTCAGCTCAAAAGAGATTAAAATTCTTCATATGTCCTTACTTGCACTTTTTTTTAATATTGTATTATTTGGGACTTGAATTTACCATAATACTGAAAGCTACTAATTAGGATTAAGGAAACCACTCACCCCAGGAACATTTATGTGGTGTGAGTCTAGATTTCTGTACGTGCTCAAAACTGCAAACTTATCTTTACTCAAAGGTTTAATTGCCTATTTAATAGAAATATGTCTGAAACATACATAACACATGCAAATATGTTCCCATCCTGCTCTTCTGTCGTACCAAATATCAACAGATTTCCCCTCTGAGCTGGTATTTTTGGAGAGTTCTAGAGTTTTTCTTTTGCTGTAGGTGTCAGATACCATGGTTATGTGCTACTTCAGAACATTTAAGCCTAAAATCTTCATGCCAGTATGTGCAAGTATAACAGATCTGTTATCATCAAACTACAAACATATCATAAAAACTGTGGTATTCCTATTTTACTGTGTCTTTGAAGGACTTTTTTTTTGCCAGAAGATCACACAGTAAATCTGAGGTGAATCAGTGTGCTGAATCCCAGTTTGTAACACAATAGAAAGTCACTGCAACCACTAAGATATTTGTTTCTCATCTCCCAAGCTAAGGTAAAGAAATTCCTGATTGTTTTTAGAGAATATAACAAATTGATATGAAAAGAGATAAAGACAGATTTTATATAATCTACCTTAGTTTTTAAAAGGGTATAGTTTTCTGAATCTCTGCATATTTGGCATACTGGAGTGGAAAATTTCACTACTGTTGACTCGTTGACTCGCTGTCACATTAGTTGCACGGTTGCTCATTTTTGGATTTAGGCATGATTATATTACTCACAAGGTTTACTTCAGTTTTGCATATGCCCCTGTAATGAATCAGTCCAGTAACACCAACTTATTCTGTTCAGGTATCTGTATCTGTTGAGCTTATCATTTAGATTTGCTCTTTCTGAAAACTCATACACTGGTACCTTAGATGCTAGCCTAAGCTCTTGACCACCTTCTAGCTTTCATCACTTTCTCACCATCAGTTGTGTATGTGGCACTGAATCTCTCTATCATCTGAGTGTTTGGTGCCTTTGTAGTATATTTCATTCTTATGCTCTAATTCTTTTATAGAGTTGTACCAGAAGTTGAATAATCTCTTTCGCTTGTCATAGCGCACAGTGGATCATCACTATATTGTTTGCTCCCATACCTATATAAAATATGTACCTTTATATTTTCCTTTAGAAATTGAAAGTTATGGAACTTTATAAGGTCTTCAACCTGGAGGTTGGGTATGATCCCTTAAGATCAAGAGAGTCAAGAATACAGTCCGTCTGTCAAGTCAGACAACATTGATTTGTAATTGGATCCTCTTTAGCTGATCCCCTTAGCTACCTATTTTCTTGAGGGTTGTGTTTGTTTTTATTAGTTCATTCCCTATCAATTTTATACATGTGTAACTTTTCTGCAGTCCTTTTCAGCATCAAAGATTCAACAGTTTAAGCAGATGTTTGTGCTAGTAAAACCTTTTCTGGTCCTCAGATGCCATATTGCAAGGTAGGTGAAAAAGAGGTTAGATCTCAGTATCCTTTTCATCTGTCTCCCATCTTATTATCTTGTTTATTTTCCTTTTGTTGTTGTTGTTGTTGTTGTTTGTTGTTTTTTGTTTTCTCCTAATTTCAACTTCCTAAAGAACATATTTAACAAAGTTTAAAAAAGAATAAAAATAAGAATTTTGCTTATTGTTGTTATAGAGCATATTCAAGCAAATGATCCTCACACTCTATGACATTATTTATCATTGTGGTATTTGTATCTATCTCCTTATACATTGCATTCACTTCAAGCACCTTTTTACTGAATATTTTTTAAATATTTTAAATATTTAATATTGAATATTTTTTATTTTTTTAAATTTTGAAATCTATTTTAAAACCTATATTAACAGTAATTAATTCCAAATGTCAATGATTATTTTTATTATTACCAGAAAATTGACACTGGCTAGGAAATTCCTGGGATTTGAAGACACACATCAGTGCAGAATTCTTTAGTGTTGTGTCCCATTGTTTATTTTACACCAGTGACATCTGGCCATCATTTATCTAAGAGAATCAAGACATGTCTAAAGTCTACATGGATTCCTGAAGAGCCAATATATTGTGTGGGATGTATGAGCCTGTAGCTGGAGAACCATTTGGAGTAGTCCACAGGGACATGTTAGAGTCTGTAGCAGACATAAGGCCATCTGCACACCACCGAGTGTTGCATTTTAGAATTCTAAGCTGTTACAGCACTTACTTGCTCTTCTAAATTTGAGAAGTATAATGATGAGCAAAAGTCTTGGTTTAGTTCCTATTTCATTTTATCAAAATGATCTTTTTTATGATCCTCTATGGAGTCAGTGTCATGCCTGCGTATGTTCCAGCCACTGACCATATTACCATTTAAACTCAAAATACATTCACATCACTTTCTCATTTACTTCATATTAACATATCCATACCAAATGAGTCTCTGTGCCTTTCTGTATCTGCTCTCAGACATTACTATTTTAGTTAGCTAACATGTAGTGAAGAAACATTTGAAAGCCATAAGCATTTTAAATTCTGTTTTCTAACAATTGAAGTAATTAATTATAATTATAATTCAGACAATTTTTTTCTCCACAAAACCAAACACAGTATCGTGTTTTTTTTCACAGTATTTTTCACTAAAACCAAACACAGTATTTATTACCTTTGAGAGTTTTTATTGGAAATTATGTATTACACACGTGTTATGCATGAACATATACTGTGTCAATACACTGCACGCTATCAAGAATATTTAAATTTACTTTATATTTTCTTGTATGTAATAAAGGTCTCCAGTGAAATTAGACCACAGCTAGGCTGGGTACTCTTCTAGTCATGAGGGACGGACTTCATGTTAGAGTCCACAGTTCTATATGAACAAAAAACTGGCAGAAAAATATCCTTCAATGAGGCTTAATGCTGGCTTTGAATTTGACTGGCATGGGTGGGAAGTCTAAACCCATGTGGTCAACAGCATTCTAAAGCCACTGTGGAATATTGGTTCATCAATACACAAACTGTTCATTGTACACAAACTGTAACAACTCCTGGGCCATTTTATTCTGTTGTTCTATTGATTGTTTTAAAAACAGAGATTGAGGGAAATGGAAGGGAAAAAACAACTGTTTTCACAGACAATAAAAATACTTATGTGGATAAAAGAAAACTTCTTCAAAATATTTTCTATTTCTGCTCTGAGATAAAAACAAGATACTTAAAGGATTGTATGAAAATTATGTTTCAGGGAAGTCCAGAGATAAAAGATAACCTGCTTATGATACAAGATAATCAGGTTCAAATCCATTGTGAGTCAAGAGCAGGGGAGCTTGAACCTCAGGTTTCCTATGTTCTTAACATTGGGCTTTTCTGTGAGACTATTTAAATATATAGCTATTTTTTAAGTTTGGTCAGGAACTTCTCTTTTATGTTTATGCATTTTTGTCCACAATTTGAGTTTTGAATAAAAAAAGTCTTTCTCAACAGAAGTCTTATAACCAAAAACAAACAAAACAAAGTAAAATAAACAAACAAAAGGCAAGTAAAAAAAAAACAGCTACAAAAAAAAATCAGAATTTATCTAAAGGAGAACAATAAAGATGGTGATGGATCTAGAGGGCATGAATTTTGAGGAATAGCTGAGGTACCTGGCTTGATCAGCTTACAGGAAACTGAGGGGTGCCGAGGTGAAAAAAGGTAAAAACTGAAGTGAAACTGTAAGTGAAACTGAAAGGATATTCTATGATTCTGTGACTGGTGATATGAGGAATTTAGAGTATCCTCTATAATTTCTATTTTTTATCTGGAAAGTTAAACTGAAACACAAAGTAGCTGCATATTGCAACTGTCTGCCCACTGTTTTTCTTTCTGAAAAATTCTCATCTCTTTGGTCATACAGTAAACTACTGCAGTTTGATACATGCAGAATATTCCACGTAGCGAAAGTACAGTTAACATTATTTCTACTGTGTTTATCAATGCAACAATTACGTAGGTCAGGAAATGTTTATTAATTCAAGAAAATACTATTATGAAAAAAAAAAAGATCATTAACATCACTATAAAAAGGATTTTTATTTCAGTAAACTGAGGCATGCATAAATCAGCTGCTATTTTGTAATAAAGGCAAGAGAAACAACAGCCAGGACAGCAATACATTGCCCGCTAACCTACACTAAATCTTGAGCCTGAAGAGCCAACTTGGCAAACCTGTTCCCAGTTATACTAAGCATACAATGAGAGGATAACTTTCAGAGTATTCAGCAGTGGAAAAGTATTTCTCAATATTCACCAAAGGAAATAGACCATTTTAAAGCAGGGTATTTGATTTATCAAACATAGCAAAGATGATATAGACAGAATATTTTAGACACCTAATCGTGCAATAATGAATTTCCTTACATAGTGACAGTGAGCTTGGTTGCCCTTACAGAGTTACTCTGAATCATCACATTGATCAGCTCAGAGGGAGCTGCTGGAATATGTATTTGCAAACAGATCTTGTGACGGTGTGACAAAAATTTTCCTGGTCCGTTTGAAAGTTCTTTTGGATTTTGAAACAATGCAGTCATTTTCTGAGTAAAAATCAGTGCTCAAAAGGTTTGATTTTGGTGAAATGCCAGTTCCATACTGAGCTTTCAGCAGCAAGCAGGGAAGTGAGTTTAAAAGTGAGCATTTGAGCAAAATCTAGTCAGCTTTTAAACTGGACAGATTTCTTCCGTTCAGTGGCCACCTGGTCATTGCTGTTATACCAAATTAGGGCTATTGTTTGGCTGGATGCTGATTAATATTTTGAATGATTAAATAATCAAGATTCTAAATGATCAGTTAATCACAAAAGGATGAAAATAAATGGAATACTTAAACTATACTTTATCACAGCTTGGAGACCCAGCCTGTCCTCAGAGTTCCTATAACAGAAATGAAGTGACTACTAGAATTAAATCAATGCCATAAGTCATTTAACACTTGCCTTTTACAGGAGAGAGATTTTTCTTGAAGAAAATAGAGATATTCTTGAGACTCCTCCAGTAGACAAACAAGATTATTAATAAATGTATTCTCAAATAAGCAGATTTTCAAATATCAGATTACTTCCAGTAAAAAAAAAAAAAAATCAGATATTTTTACCTGTCTTGATGTTTCTACACACCTCCAAAAAATTAATGAGTACATAACATGTGATAGATATCATATACAGACTACTGTGGAAAATTTGGATACAGGGAGAGAGGTAATGAGCTATAAATGGGTCATGCATATGAAAATATATATTCAGTATGCAATAAATACAGTCTGACTACATACATAAGATAAATCAAAACTCAATCTAAAGAACATGCACAAATTTCAAATTTGATTTTAAAGAACAAGTTGCAAGCCTTATCAGAAGTCACCCTACTGTAACATAGATCTGAGACATGGAAGGTCCTCATTTTGTGATCTCTTCCCAAACTCATCTCACTTTTTCCCTCTGGATTTCAGACAGAAAACTGTGATCCCATCTACTACTTGACCACCTCTTTATAACTTTGAACCTCTTTTTTTTTTTTTTTTTTTTGTAGCCAGTGTAGCCACATCACTCATGAACAATTTGACATCAAATAGAAACAATGCATTAATTCAGTAATACAAGAGCTACTTTAGACTTTCGTCTTTTCTCCTTAATGGTGATCTCTTGAGGAATATAGGACGAATTTTCTACTTCAAAGATGACAGTCATGAAAGCAGGGAATAGATCTTCCTTAGAAATAAAGATAAGCACTTGTAACTCATACAGTTGGAGATATGGTTAAAAATGGTTAAAAAAGAGCCAAAATCTTCTAAACAATTGACAAGACACATTTCTTTCAAGTAGAGCTTCTTAAAGATATATTTTCCAGTTTTAAATAAAATTAAATAACTAAAAAAGAAAGATACTGAGAAGAACAAAAATAAGCAAATACAGTAAGAAATGGAAAATTAAGCAAATAAAAGTTGATCTGTTAAATCCCAGGACCTTGGTATGGAACAGTGTATATTTATTTTTAGTTCCTCTGAGGCATTCTGGTGCCACAGAAACATGATTCATTTAAATGTGAATATATAGCTAAATAGGAAAAACACTTCATGGATGAAATCACAGGAAACAATCTTTAGTGATAAATCCTCCCTCCTCAATAAAATTCTTCTGCAGTCAAATGAAAAAGCCTGGCAAGGTGAACTTCAATGAGATAGTATGTGCATACAGAGCAATTAGACTATAAGAAATACTGTTCAGGGGAACCAACTAGAATTATAGGTGCACACTGGTGGCAAGACAACAAAGAGAGAGATACCACCAACAGTAAGTATGAATAAAAATAAAATAATTTGGGACAAATATGGATTTGATGCAACAAAAAGAAACAATTCAGATAATACCACTATCAAGTAACATTTGTCTGAATTTACGCCATCTATGATTTTGTCCCAAAAGCACAAACCCTCAGTTTGATGGATTTGGTTGTACTAGAATAAGGTTTGCTACAGTATTATTTGTAAAGAAAATAATATATTGAATCATAGGGAACTGTGAATCAGAGATGCTGGTCAGTTTTGCTTTATTAAATCATTAAAGATCTCTTCTTATTCTCCTTTTGCTTTGCTTAACACATTTTTTAATAGTATGTCTTAGTTGATATTCACCTTTCCTATTGCCTTGTGTTTGGTATTAAGGTCAAGTTCCATTTCTAATCGGTTGTACAGCTGCATTCAATTCATTATATTTTCCAAAAGAGGCCTTGGGCCCTTTTTCCCGTGCTGACCCTTCTACATAGGAAGAAGTCCCTGTGTATTTCTGCAAATCTATCTGATTCCATCACTAAGATCTTTATTCTGATTTTTTTTTTCCCAGTGCTTTAACAATGAAAACAAAAAGATAGTATTTCAACTGTTATGGCACCTGTCTTCCACACTGTTATATCACATAGATTTGACCATGTCTTTCTTTTCATATACACACAGATATTTTCTTGCTTCCTAGATTGTAAACTGAACAGGGCAGAAATATCTTCTTATTCGGTGTATTGTAAACTATCTGCCACAGTGGAGATGTGATCGGGATACTTGTGCTAGTAAAACAACTTATGTTGTTGAAAAGATCAGTATTAGTTTTTTGCTATCTGCCATTGATTATCAGAATCATAGTTAGTCACTGAAGTACAATAAGAAAAGAAATTTAACTATGTATGTCTATAGGATTTCAGCTGTTTAAAATCATGTTCAGGAGGACTATTGTAATTCTCTCTCTCTCCCTCTCTCTTTTTTTTTTTTTTTTAATGACTTTGGCAGTATTTACATCCTAAGATCTGTTTCTACAAGTAAAATTTCCATATTGTAGGAATCCTCATGCACCTGCCTTTATAGAAACCTTAAATTTAGCATAACATAGGACCAAATTAACTACATCAATGTAACTGAGCCACCAGACGGCTAAGGATTAGAAATGATTTAATGTGATGGAAGCATGGACATCCACGTCCCATGCTTTCCTGAGAAAGTATCTCAAGTCCAATTCAGACTCTTTCCTTCCAGTATATATATATATATATATTTTTTTTTTTTTTCAAATCAAGTTATTTCTTGTTCTGTATATCAGCTTCTAGTTTAGATTTCTTTGTTAGTTTGGATTTTATTTGAACATTTCTTTTCTTTCTTTTGTTCTGCATTGTCCTCCAACTACAAGGCCATCTGTTCCATTGACAGAAGCATTTAAATTCTGTAATTGTCATTCTTAGCATAGTGCAAAACATACACAATTCAAAGGACAAGGCATGCTATATTTGTAAGTTGGCCAAATTGCTTGACAAAACATTAACAGCAACAATATTTGATTTTCTGACTATTTAGGATGTGCATCTGTGTCACAAGGATTATAAGAGAGGATTTTTATGGAACTGCTAACTGCTGTGTCCCTCTGACATATATTTGCCAATTGTTCATGATATGAGATGAGTTACTTCTGTCTTTTGTAATCTTAGGGTTACATTTTGGATTATTCTGCAGTAGGAGCAAGTTGTTAGCAGTCAAACATGACAGAATATTTACTTATAAATCTAAACTTTTGTACATATGCACAATCAAAGGCAATGTAAATTTTATCTTTTTGTTCATTTGTCCATAACTCAGCTAAAGGATGCAAGCTCTTCACTATAAAAAGAAAAAGGAGAAAAAAAAAAAAAAAAAGAAAAAAAAAAGCATACAAGTCACCCTGAAAAGAAAGGCAAGAAAATTATACAGTGAAAAGACTGAATCCTTTCTCTTCATTTTATTTTTATGGAAAAGCTAAAACCTGGAGGTGGTAGTAAAATAGAGGCTCACACAAAGTATAGTTCTGACAATAGTAGAGCATTAGACTTCTTTGAGGATTCCCTTCTTAACAGGATAACCCTTGGATACAGAGACGTCTACTACCTTTTCAGTGTCTTTTTCTTCATATTTAAAAAATGAAAGAAATTCTATTAAGCAGAAAATCTGCCTACAATGGAGATTTTACATCTTCTTTTGAGGGAAAATCACCCAGATTTTTGGTACTTACAAGAGCCTCTCACTACATTGCAATCGCTGCAATTTCTGAGACAACTAAGTATATCTCTGGAATACAGACAAAAATGATATAACAATATATTTGGCAAATCTCAGTTACACTGTGGAGCTTCATAAAATATAAGCAGCAGTATGCTCTCATTTTATCCTGTAACTCCTTTTCCTCATATATCTTGATTTTTCATTTCTTGCATTTTAATAAGTGAATGAATTTAAAATACATAAACTTGAAGATGTTAAGAAGATATAACATTCTGGTGGCTGAAATTAGTACTTATAATCTCTTGGGAAGTACATTTGCACCTTAGATATGGGATAGGAAGATGGGATTACTGCTAAACTGGAGAGCTTTTCAAAAACCTGATCCAAAACCTAATACTGTTAATAGAAGAAATCTTAGTGATTTCAACAATCTTTGTTTCAGTTCCTCAGAGAATACCTGTTTGCTTTCATATGAGACCCTTGGGGACCTAGAAGCTGGTTCATGTCAATTACCTGTATTTCCAGATGCTGATTTGCTGATCTAACTAACGAATAAATTATTGATCCCCCATCCTGATCCCCATCACATGAAATGTGTAAATTGTTACAAATAATTGTTTTATAGAATGTTCTTCTCCACAGTTTAAGCGTATAAAGCATGAATGTTACAAGGGTGACATTTAGTAAGCTCCGTTCAACTATGTCAGTTTTATCTGTCTGCAAACTAAATGAAGGATTGGGTGCTCACCTCACAGCTAGTCCGAAGGTCAACAATTCTTCTAAAGGCTGTCTAGCTCATGCTATCCCAAAGCAACCAATTTTAAAGTTATTATGAAATATTACTTCCTTTTTAATTCTTCTGTGTTTTAAACCCTAGCCAGTATAAATCTTGAGGCTCATGTACATTAAATGGGAAAGACGATGGTAGTGAATACAGGGGTAACTCTTTCAGAAGCTGCTGTCATTTCTTTGTTTGTTCACACCTTCTAATAATAATAAGACAATGCCATACTGCAACATTTACAGGACAGCAAGACCACAGCAATTATTTAAAGGCACATCAGTTATAACTCTTTATTCTTTCTGTAACGATAACAGAGTTTGAGAATGTATAAGCACCTTTGAGCAAGGATACTCAAGTCATCAAATAAGAATATGCATCTTTGGTGGAGAAATATAATAAAAGAGGAGAAGACAGACAGTAAATTACTGTCTTTGGGAATCCATTCAGGGAGGCTTTCAGAAAACAGCATTGTTAATGAACTCAGCTGTTGCTGCAAACATCAATCTCTGTGAAAGCTTTGTAGAAGAATGTTAACAACCACCTGGTGCCACCCTGCTGGTTAAACAAACAGAGCATTGGGGGAAAAAAGCACAAAATCTAGTGGTGCTTGTTTAACTTCCATTTCTTTTTCCCATTGACATTGAAGCCTCCGTGCAGTCAACTTTGCTTTTAGCAGACAGATTACACCATTGTCCTTGATTCCAGGTCAGCATGTGTCAATTTATCTGAGTACCTCATCTGTGGAAAAGAACCATTATTAAAAACTTCTGGGGTAGGAACAGATCATTTCTCCTATTAAAAGTTTTGTTTGTTCCAAAGTTTGTTATGAAATGTTTTCATGAGTTTTGCTTGAGGACGCATCTCACTCCCTGAAGCTGCTGGGAGTTGTTTCTTCTGTGTCTGCATCTCCAGGTAAGTGACAGACAGTTTATAATATCACCTCCACTACAAAGACATGGTTGGAAACAAAAATAAGCCTATTATGCCAGATGAAATCAATTCCTCTGTTCTTGTCATTGCCTGATGATATTCAGTCCACATTAAAATCAGAGTGGTCAGAGCAAAAATGGTTTCTGATATGGATAAATAGCAGATTGGTCACCTGGGAAATAGTGATCAGCAGACCTGCAACATTTCACAGAGTCAGCGGTGAGCCTGACTGAGGCATAGTAAATCCATCTGACAAAAAAAATTGTTCAGGACTTCAGAATAGTCAGCAACTTTTGGGTAGTTTTTGCTGCCTTTCAGTTAGTCATAAATTAAGATAAGAAAAGCACCTAAAAGGCTGAGCACGTATCTTAAGTTTTTTAAAAATTATTTTCCTAAATACTTCTTAGATTTCTGGATTTGGACAGTAGAACTTTTTGGGGGGTGTAACACTTTGTACCAAAATATCTTCAAATTATAATTATGACATGAGTAGGTGGATACCCATAATTCTATGAAGATGACCAAAAAACATTGCTCCAGAACCTTTGTTTGAAAGAGTATCAGATTCATACTGCAATGTTTTTGTCTTTTACAACATTACGAGAAAGAGTAACGTTAACTCACTATTGACAGAAGCAAACAAAGGTAATGACAGTATAGTGTATTGCTATGTAAGGAAACCAACACAGTAATAATATCAACAAAATATATATATTTTTAAACATAATGGATCATAAAGAACAATTTATCTGTGTATTTTGTAAAGTATAATTTAATTTTCACAACTAATATTCACAGTGCAAGGAGTGATGAAGGTTATTATTAAAAAAAAAAACTTTAGTGGTGGACTATATCACCGTTGTTCCTGCCCTAAGTACCTCTTTTGAAAGAGGCTATTCATTTTATGTATGCAAGTTACAAAATGTATGGATTAGTAAAATAAAAAATTAATATTATTTTGCTGTATACACTTTTTAGAATGTTCAGCTCTTTTCCCTAAATGAGCTAATAATTAATCTGTATTGATCATAAAACCAAGTTCAGTTAATGTATTAACAGGCTTCGTAATGGTGATTTTGCCATCAAAGTGCATTACTGTCATGGAAGTAGGTATTAAGATAACCAGTGCCTTTTACAATGTAAAATTGTAGTTTGATTCGTCACTAACTGTTAGGTAGAGACTTTAGTTGTCAGTGATATGGAATGGAATGTGAAGAATGTGAGTTATATCTGCTAGTAATGAGTCCAAAATCTGCCTAGAAACTGAGGCAAGAGACCTCTGGTCAAGGTTCATGGCCTTCTTGAACGAATAGACAAACATGAAAAAACATAAGATGAGGGTGAGTTCTCCCATAATTCACTAAGTAGAAAACATCAGTCTGTCTGAATGGCTATGACTGCACTAAACTATCCATGGAAGAGACTGCACAGGCAATAATACAGCATGTGGGCTTTCAGTTCTGTGGGGCTTAGTATGAGACTGGTTTATGTCAAGAACAGAACCTCATGGCTTTAATTAATTGCCAGGTGTTCACAGCACTACCATGTACTGTCGTGCAGTTCCATTAAAGGAAAACTTTAAAGCATCTGCAGAGCCATGGAGAGAAAAGTGCACAGCACCTGCCCACACTTGTTCTTTTCAGAATGACACAAAACCTACACTGAACTCATGAAAAGCTATAAAAGGCATGTTTATAGGGATTGCATGTTGCTTCAGAAATCTGTAACAGTATCGAGGCACAAAACTCATTCTCTGTTGCCTTATGTTTTGTGTCTCTGTGCCTAGAAGAAGAAAGTAAAGGTATGCGTTCAAGTTTGCAAATTAGTGACTGAAATCTATATTACCAGAGAAGTTAGAAAGCGTTAACAAAAGCTATAGTTCTCTATTGTAGTCTGTTCAGTTTTGATGCCTCAAAAGACCCACTGAATTAATTGTTGGAGACAAGCATATATAATAAGAAATACAAACCATATTGTTATGTTTTTCATTGTTTGTTTGTTTCAGTTTGAATAGGAGTAGAAAATAATATAAGTAATAATAGCATTAGTAGTGGTAGAGAAATAAATGACAAAGCAATTAGAAAGAGTAGCTGGCTGTAACCTGCAATTGTTCATACTTGGTGAGAAACTTTCAAAGTTGGGCATTTAACTTCGTGGTAAGAAAAAAAAAGAAAAAAAAATTCAAAAAGAATTCAAAAGCAAATTTCCCAAACTCCCAAATCCGTAGATCTGTGAGGGAAATTTCTGGAAGCCAAGAAAAGAAATATCAAAGAGATAACACAGTGTTGTGGAAACTGCATAGTTTTATGAATGATCCTAAATTGCACAGCTTTTGTAGAGATCTTGGAATGTGAACAAAGATATGAGCTGAATTGTAATGGAAAAACCCTCATGAACTATATGAAAAAGGGTGGTGCAATACTGTTAGCTTCTGCTGTGAATTCAGAATACTTTGGAAATATCATCTGGGCTATTTTGGCCCTGCACATATTACTAAGAACAGAATCTGTTTGCTCAGATACAGCTTTTGGATTTCAAAAGCTCTAAGACCTAAAAGCAGTGTTTAAAAATCCCATTGTTGAAATGAGTTTGAACTTTTCTGCTTTATGAGAAAATTTGAAGTTAGTAGAAATCACAGAATAGAATAAAATCAAACTTGCACTCCATCCTTAATAGATATAAGGGTCATGCAATCATCTGGGCTAAGGATAAGTCTACATAACATAAACTTAAGGTTTCCCTCTGAAGTACCAGGAGTGCTAGCACAGGGGTTAAACTGGTTCTAGATCATAGACAGCCACACTGTCCTATCAATGCCCATTGACCTTCCTTGAGGCGAGTGCAGTAAGAGAATTCTGTGTCACAAGACAAACACAAAATATAAATATCTTCCTGTTCTATAGTGACTAGGGATTTTACCAATCTTTGTTTGCGTCTTCAGCTCTACAACTACCAACTGTTTTCCTCTGAACTCATCTAATAAACTGACATATGTAACCATAGATAAATTGCTCTTGATTTATAGATATTTTGCAGCTTGCTACCCTTATTTCAGGCTTTAGGAAGGACTTGTATTCTTAAAAGTTTATCTGCTTTTTCCAATTATATGTAGATGTTCTACTGCTTTTCCTTGCAAACCTTTCCAGAACCACTCACATAATCTGATACTCCAAGGGGCTAGCAGAGAAGGATCAATGACAGAGGTGATAGGGTGGGGAAGGCTGTCAGGCAGAAGATCCTCATTACATTTGGTAGTGTAGAGAGGAAATAAATTGATGAAGTTTTCTTAAGAGGGACAGTGGACTAAGTAGTTAACATTTGCAAATATTTTTGGGGATAGAACACTTAAGGAATGAAACTATGCAGTAAATCAGGCTGCTGTTATTGAACTTGGATCTTGCTTGTTACAGATATGAAAAGCAGTATATGATAACATTGATAGAAATAAAAGTTTTCAAAAGAGCAAGGGAATTCCTGTTTCTAACAGAGAGTGCCTATGTCAAGCTAGGCAAATGATCCAGTTTTTAAGCCAAAACTTCTGAGGGAGGGTCCCTAACTATATACTTGTTGTTTTTAGGTTTTACTTGTTCCTTTTTCATGCTAATAAAATTAGCTTGATCTGCCTTTTGAAAATACCTGCTAACAAGCATACTCAAAAGAGGGAAAAATGACATCACATGTATGCCAAGTAGCATTTGAAATTGGTCTGTCCCTCAATTACTCTGAATAATGAGTGCGTTGTAAAGGAAAATTAATTTCTGCAAAGTATTTACATATTGTAGAAAGCATCATCCATTTTGAACACTAAGAACAAAACAATATAGTCAAGGTCTGTTAAGAAGCATCATCTCTTTTGTGCACTGAGACAGGAAGGTTTCTCACTTCTACAGCTCACCATACAATTCTGTATGGAATGCATGTATAAAAGTCATATTAAAGATGGCAGAAGCAATCTTATTTGTGGAGCATGACAGACTCTGTATTCCATATTTTTAGTTTTCTTTTAATTAATTCTATGCCTAATTTTACAAGTTCTAAAGGATTTGTTTTACGCTTTTTTCCATTCAGAGTTGCTGTTTTGTGTTGTGGTTTAACTCTGGCGTGCAGATCACTCACTCTCACCAGGTAGGAAGGGGGAGAGAATCAGAAAGTTAAAAGTGAGAGAACTCATGGGCTGAGATGAGGCCATTTTATTAGGTAAAGCAAAAGCTGTGTGAACAAACAAAGCACACCAAGGAATTATTTCACTGCTTCCTGTCAGTAGGCAGGTGCTCAGACACTCCCAGGAAAGCAGGGCTCATCATACATAATTGTTTCTTGGGAAGACAAATGCCATCAACCTATTTATTCCATTCAAAAAGGATAACTCAGATACTGAACCCATTAAAAGATCATTTTAACAACACTTCCCATTGGTCATAATGTTTAAATAGCAATTAAAATCTAAGACCTGAAAAATTTTTATTTTTTTTTTTCACCAGTGATTTTACAGATAAATACAAAGATTTTTGTCTCTAGATCATGTTTTAGCTGGATACTTGTATAATCTCAGCTAGTGTATCTGTAGGCATGAGTACAGGAGTGTGTAATACATTAGGTATAGATTTTCTACATTTTCTTTAATAAAGACAGAATGTCACTGTTTAATAATATTTAGTGCTGCTAATATTTAAACACGGTATATATATATATATATGTAGAAGCTCGCACATATTTTGTAAGCTTTTAGTTTCTTGTGAGGAAAAATGCATTGCTGAGGGCAGGGCTTAGGAACCAGAAACAAATATGCAATAGCTTGTCCTACAAAAATTGTGTGCTCTCTAGCATTAAAGACTGACATAGTCAGTAAATATTACAGACAACATTAGCTGGCTTTTTTATTTGTGTTAAATATATTTGATTACATCTTTGAGACTACAACAAGACAAATCATAAGTCTACAACTATGCGGAAAGGAAAGGAAATATAAACAGTGACATTCTACAGACAGAATTGTGGCCATCTAGACAGCACATAGTTGAATGGTAAGTTATGTATAGGTTGATTGTTTTTACTGGAGAGAAAAAGTTACCTTTATTTGGGCCATTCATAAACCCTCCTTTCAGATCAGGAATGAGTAGTGTATACATTCCTCACCTACTTTTCATCTCTATAGTTATCACAGACATAAACTGGGACGCTATTCACTATACTGAAAAGAAAGCAGGAAAAAACAACAACAAAAACTAAGAAGCATTACAGTTCATTACAGTCTGACACTGTGTCAGAATTTAACTGTCTGTGGTCTACCAGTTTGCTTTCAGTTGTCAGAAGACAGAACAGTGGAGCTAACTTTTTCCAAACAAAAAGTCAATACATAGATAAAATAGACATAACATATGCCAGTTACAAGAAAAATTAGGCTGAGGGTTTCCAATACTAGAAGAGGAGAAAAAAGTCCAGATGAAGTGACATAAAGAGCCACCTAGCTATAAATGAAGCTTCAGGCATTCCTCTTTTCTTCCTTTACTCATATTTCTTCCTTTTTGATCACATTGCTGTAGATTTTGTTAGCAAAGCTTTCTTTTGCATTCATTTCCATTCTCTTTGATCTTCTTAATCAATGGTTTACACAGGTTATGTTTACCTATTGCCAAACTGAATCCAAATGAACTAGTTCAGCTGAAGATCATGATGAACTAGTTCAGCTGAAGTTATGAACCTTCTATACAATGCTGATGAGAAGACAGAACCATTCCACTTACTGTACAAGCTGTTGAAGCACACTTAAATCTTTAACTGCTTAACTGTTGCTTAACTCTGATTCTTCTCAAGTTATAAGAGTGTTTAATCATTCTTTTATGCAGTCTTTTGCTTTATGAAGCATTGGGCATCTGAGGGGAAATAGTGATTTTAGTAAAAAGAAAACAACTGAGCAAGAACTACTTTCATAGATCAGCTAACAGGAGGGCAGGGAAAGAAAAAAAAAAGTGACTTTTTTACAGTGATAAAATTCAAGTAGTATTGCTAGTGTTTCCATTCAAAATATATCTATTTATTCTGAATTTAAACAGCAGACTTGAAGGAAAATTTCCTACACGTCTGACTGCCTCCTTCACTTTCAAATTCACTTTGAATTTTGATACATACTTTAGAAACTTAGTAAAGCAGCTGTGCCATAAGCATGCCCATGTAAACACTGGAGGCTTCCTTATGAGCACTGCCAACAGGAAGGAGATGTTATCTTAAAAGAACAGATGTCAGGGGACAAAATCACTCAGCTTTAGAAACTGCTACTTCATTGCTGACTTAACCAACGGTCTTAAATTCAATGAATTTGGTCTCAGGAGTCAAGATGGAAATCACATTCTGGAGCAGAAGACAGTACTTCCTTCTGTCATCTTCAGATTAAACTGTAGATAGAACGTTTAGAGTGTCTGAACTCGTATAATGTGACTCTACAAACATAGTATTTTTAAAAATACGGAAGCCAATGTATCCTACAGATTTAGGTAGACATAATGTTATGTAGTTAAGAAACTTCATTAAATGCGGGTGTCTTAATGTACTTTCATAGCAGATATGATAAGAATGGCAGAACATTAGTTTGGATCATGCATCAAGAGCTAGAAAATTTGGGAACAGATTCTAAGTCAGAATAAAGACACTTAGTTCTAAAGTAAATGTGAAGAAAATTGTCTTAGGCAATTTACACCACCTCAGAATTTGAATCTTGAACTATTAGTACCATCATTCCAAAACAGGAGTGCAATTCTGAGACAGACTAAGCACAATGTCATTGCTAGCCTGGAGGAGTATTGAGTACAGTACAGCATGGAGACAGAGCTTCAAGGTGGCCTTTTGTCCTCACCTTCTCTTTTCTGTTATGATATAAGCAGGATATAAGCTCATCATTTCACAAAGAGTATGAATACTCCACATGTCTTCAGAAAATTATAGCACATAATTGTCTCATGAAAGCAATGCAATCTTGCATATGAAAAGAGAATAAAGGGTGCTCAGACTCAACCACTTCAGTTATGAGTAATTTTGTCAGGAACAACAAATGACACTGGCAGTTCACAGCCCTAAAATCGGTCTATACCATGACTTTGCACTTGCTTTTCAAACATAAATACTGGAGGTGGTCTGTGGTTCAAGATATGTTTACAGGCCCATGTTCAGGAGATACCAGGTTGATTAAGAAAATCTTTTGTCAGTTTGTGGTTTTAAAAGTGTTTCTCTGCTACACTTATTTCCTGATAGAGAGAACGACATTAGATCATTTCATACTGCTAGATGCTGATTGGAGCATGATTTCCAAGCCTTCTATTTTTCTACTGATACTTCAGCAGTTACAGTTTTATGGCTTTTAACTCTTATTCACCTCCCAATACTGCAAATTCTGTCTGATCATTTTGATAGAGTATTTTCGGCCTTTGTATAGATCAAAATAATGATATGGTTATGCTAATACTTAAAGGTGCTTAGTCTCTCGAGTGACTTGAATGATGAGCAGGTCATCTCTTCAACCTAATAATCTCTGAATCTATATCTCTTCCATATTAGATGCTGGAAAATGCTTTCTAGCTCTGTGTTGTGTTTTTATTCATGTTGTCCTCAGAACATGAGGCTGTCCTTATGTTATCTGTATGCTTTTGACATCCCATTCCTAGTTGTCCCTTTCTAAAGGCTCTGCAATATCCCTACATCTTATTACCTGAAATACGTACATCATGCTGTCCCTTACCATATAGTAGTAGCATATTGCTTACACTATGTATGAATGGTTCGAGTCTATGCCATGAGGTAGCAGATCACAAAAACTTCATTATATCTATAGAAAGCAGTTTAACTTGTCCTGGATAAAAGATAAAAGGTCTGTCTCCATGATGTGTGACATATACATTTTTGTTGAATACTGGTAGAATTTCTGTTATATAGCTCTGTATATATATGTATAGAGCTCCGTCATCTGACAGAAAACATGACTTGGATTTTCATTACATTTTTGTAACAGTTGTTGATACTTCTCCCATTTAACAAGCCTAGCACAGTTTTTAGATCATCTTCATTCCTCTTCTCTGAGTTTATCTGTATCCCATGTCACCACGCAAATTCAATGCAAAACCAAATGTTAGATGAGTCTTCAAAAGTTTCCCTTTAAAATGGGGAGAAGTATACCTTTGATGATTTATTAACACACACATTTATAGATTGCGTCTGTGTTACAGTTTGTTCATTATGTTCAGTGTTAAGGGTTCTGTGCCAGTACTATGTCCTGTCGGCAAAATGAATTTTGTAGATGGCATGCAATTGCCATCCTTGCTACGTTTGTCTCCATGCTGAGATAAAACCTCAAGGAAATGACTAGGGAAATTCTTGCATATAACACTGTGGTAGTTTAAATTCTCTTCTGCTAAATCAAAATCCTTGAATTGAAAGATGGCTGTCATCCAAAACAAGCTATTGATAAAATCTGACTCTCTGGGGTGATAACTAAACAGTAAATTGCTTAATAAGGGATTTTAATCATTTGACCATTTAAAGGTAACATGATAATTTAAAAGAAAATATTTTTCTTTTCCTTCCAAAAGGGCAGGAACCAGACTCAAAGCATGTCAGGAATATTTTCTGAGTTGTAAAACTTAGTGATCTAAGAAATAAATCAGAAAGTGCTAGGGAGAAGCTTTAAATAAAAATGAGTATTCTGACTTGGTCCCAGACAACTTCTGTATAGTGAGGGAACAGAAACAGAAGAAATCATGCAAGAGCGTATTATTTCATCTATATTATATCATCTATATTATATCATCTACACAATTACCTTCCAGGGTGCTTTATCATGCAAGGGTAATAGTGCCAGTCCACTGCTCCAGACTACCAAAAACAAGATCAGAGGGAATCTGGGGAATCTTCATTGTTTGGTTTTGTATAACAGTATCTGGTGAGAACCTGCTTTTCCATTCTGCAATGGCTGTACCAAGGCTGTTGAAATTCTGTCAAAATGAATAGAGACTACCTTGAAAAAGGTAAAATTATGTAGTGAATGAAATACCTTCCTTCAAGAGTCTGAAAGCTTGCAAGAGCTGTTTCTACCTTTGTTTCTACCTTTGCAGTCAAACTGTAATCCCCAGATGAGGAACAGGGAAGAAATATGGGAAGGAAAGAATGAGACAGGGAACTAACGTGAAATAGCTTCATCTGTATGTGGACTGGTGTCCACCCTGTCTCCTGTCTCCATGAACAGATGAAAACTTCTGTTCAAAAACATGGAGATACCCAGCCAATAAAAAGAATTAATCAATTACCAATTGTATCCTTATGACAGGTACAAGTTTGACTCTAATATAATTTTTCATACCAGTGGGGAAATTAACTTGGAGCATATATATTACTGTAGTGTTTAGCAAGAAATACTCTTCTGACAACAGTTACGTATAGAGGTGTTGGTCAGGAATCAAGGTCTGACTAAACTTAAAGAAAATATTTAACCCAAATAACATAACAGTTGCATATATATAATGAAGTAGCAATATAGGGCTAAAAAAAATAAATTAAAAAAAATGTAGAACAGGAAAAAATAAAGTGTGGAAAAGCTAGCTAGTCAGGCAGTTTGCTTAAAAAGCAAGAACAAAATTTCAAACTTCTAGTCAAATCTCATGAGTTTTCTTCTTAAGTAATTGTCTTTGTTTTAGAGTGAGTTGTTCCTGATTTATATCGGTGTATCTGAATCAAACTCGGAATTCAAAAGGTTTTTACCTGGACATCCTTTATAACCATCTTCTTCTCAGATTATACTGGAAAACCTGAACTTTAATTCATTCTTCTTTTGTTTCTGCCAGGTACCCCAAATGATTTTCCATAAGTGACATGCTTCCTGTGAGATAACTACACTAATATTGCTGTGCAAAAATAAAATAAAATGAATATAGGAAAGGGGAAAATACTATTCTTCTGCGTATTTGACTTGAAAAATAGATTAAATAAATAGCTTTATTGGAACTTTTCAAAACTATCTAAGTGTCTAAGCAGACAATAGGAAATAATTATGCATGTATACAAAACATTGTGAAATTACACATTTTCCAAGCCATTGCCAGTAACTATATGAATAGCTTAATTATCTTTCCACTTATATAAAAATTTTATAGAATAGGCTCTCAAAGAAATAAAAGTGAAAATCCAGTTGCAATTATTGAGCTTTATCTTCATTGCTACAAATTGTAGACTATTCCCAAACTGTATTCCCTCTCACAAGTATATAAACTCATCATCACATGCATATTTTGCAAAAGAATTGTACATACACAAACCAACTATTTATACATCTGCCACACATCATGAATCATTTAAAATAAAATAAATTGACTTTTATTTTAATTTTAGTCCTATATTCACAAAATTTCACTGAAGTTTCACAATAAAGAGAACAGAGGAAAACTTAAAATTTAGGTAATTTACATATATATATTTTCAGTGATTCTTTCATAATCTATGCAATGTAATTATCAGTGAAGTGCTATAGATAATTTCCCCATAATTTTCTTCCTTCTACATTAGGCATTATAATTACTTTCTTCCTCTATACCATGTGTGTTTGTGTCTTGCTCCCCCTCCATCCTGTATGGAGGGAGAGAGAGAGAGTATTAAATCAAGTACAGAGCTGGTTTTCATTTTGGCAAGTAAAGCTTTTTATTGCAAATGAAACATTTTCAAATGTGAATTTAAAGTTCTTGATGTGATTTAGTCTCCTCAGCTTTGGCTCAGATTCTAACTCCAAGCCAAAATCCACTGCTTTGCACCTACCCAGCCTCGCTAGGGCCATTATTAAATGCTTGGTTGGAACTGGAGAGGGGTGTAACAAAGACATATTTGTATTTCTGTCCTGGTCCTCTCATGCATCTCTTGAGAAGAAGACAAAAGAATATGCATAGAATCAAATCTTACTTTTTTATGGTTTGTTCCAACTCCTCCTGTTATTCTTGTCTGCTGCTCCCACACTTGATTTCCAAATTCCTTACTTCCCAGGAAATATCTGATTTTGTGCATTGTATTTACCCTTATTTGTGGAACATTCCACATTGGTCATGTTTGCTGGGAACCTTTATACCTGCAGTGCAAGGCCTTTATCAATGAAGATGACCAAGGGACTGGAGCACTTCTCCTATGAAGACAGTCTGAGGGAGTTGGAGTTGTTCAGCCTGGAGAAGAGAAGCCTCCGGGGAGACCTTATAGTGACTTTCCAATACCTAAAGGAGGCTTACAGAAAAGCTGAAGAGGAACACTTTGTCAGGGAGTGTAGTGATAGGACAAGGGGGAATGGCTTTAAACTAAGAAAGGGTAGATTTAAATTAGACATTAGAAAGTTCTTTACTCTGAGGGTGATGAGGCACTGGATCAGGTTGTCCAGAGAAGCTGTGGCCTATCCCTGGAACTGTTCCAGGCCAGGTTGGATGGGCCTTTGAGCAACCTGGTCTAGAGAAAAGTGTTCCTGCCCATGGGAGGGGGTTAGAACTAGATGATCTTTAAGGTCCCTTCCAACTCAAACCATTCTGTGATTCTACAATTTGTATTACTGTAAAGGAAATGATGTTTTAACAGTGTTAACTGAGACTTACCTGTTGGGTACCCAATCTACACTTTGGATATATTCCTTACAGAATTATTGTATTTTTGATCTGATTGCTTGTATAATTTATTTCCTACAGTTTCAGTAATAAAGGTATTGTATTGAGCACAAACATTTAATGCATTTACTTAACATGTTGTATGCTGGGCACTTTTCCTTCTCTATCTTCAACCTCCAAGCCTGCAGATAATCAGTTCTGTCAGCAGTTCCTTCTGTTGGTGGAAGCAGTCTTTAATAGAGAAAACCAAATGTGTTTGCTTGAGACCCTTTTAAGACACAGTACTAAATATATCCCATGTATTCGTCACTGTCATCCAAGAAGTAAAGCCACAATCAGAAATTTTAGATAGTGGTTTGTGTGTATTTCATTGTAATACTGTCAGACGTGATGTGAAGCACAGCAAGCTGCAGAAGTAGCCATAGTTTTACACAAGCCAATGAAGCTACAGACAAGATGCCTAAAAACCAGAGCATTACATTTTATTATATTTGATTTTGTTCCCAGCTCTCTAGTGACTTGCTCATTGGGAAAAGCCAGTATGTATATGGTTGGAGAGGAAATAATTATTGGTATAAGATCCATATATACTGTGGCCCACACTCAAGTGGACTTCTTGTCATCATTTTCTACTAAATTACAGCAACTGAATAGGTGATATGGGGGACTAGAACTAGTACTCAGTTTTTACTGTGCATACTTTTCAGCAGTTTTATGTCATATTATATTTATAACACCCTCACCAATTGCCAGTCACGTCATTGACTGAATGGGAATGGACACAGAGCAGTGATAGCTCCAAACTCTGTGCACGCGGGAATTTGCATCCTTCTTCAAATACAGACAGGGAAAATTCTGAGCACTTCTTTTAGTGATGTTGGACCTGAGTAACTCAGAACATTTCTGGATTCTCATATTCTCATATTGTCTGCTCCGATACTGACAGCAGATTCTGACAAAGCTTGCCTCCTTGGTAAAGCTCATCTTGGAAGAATTTGGAGTCAACTCTATTTTAACCAGATTAGAAAGTGAGAAAATATGAAAACCTGTTATCTTGAGCAGACCTTGTGATAGGTGTTTGCTATAGGTTGGATTTGCCTCCCAAAGGACACCAAAGCTGACTTGGAGGTATGATGAACAGGCTTATGTAGTTGTCACTCCATTATTAGTACCGATGAACAGTCCATGACAATATAATGATCAAAGAGTGCTTCAGTTTGTACAACTATATTTACCTTGAATTCTTGAAGTGACAAAGTCTCATCACACTGGGAGACAATAATAAATGTATTGGAAAAACTTCAAAATTTCAGGACAGAGCAACATGTTCTTAAAGAATATTCACCTGTCATACTATAACTAATATTTATGGTGAAAACCACAAATGCACACTGCGCAAACTGACAGCATGTGTATACATCCACATTTCAAGCACTGCCGCCTTTTTGACTGCATCAACATATAAAAGTTGATATTGACAACATCAGAAATAGCCAAGCCATCTAAATAAGCAGTATAGTCAGAGCCTAATGAAATGTCTTTTGTAAGAAACCGTCACTGTCATATCTTACAGCAAATCAAGCTCACTAAAAGACTAAATTTCAAATTACTTAAAAATGCCTGAGAAATAGAAGTGACTGGAGACCAAGTTCACTTCTCTCATAGTTCAGTTACAAAACCAAATCAAAAGGTGATATATAAGAGTAGGAAAGATTCATAGGTGTTCATGAGATGTCTCACAAGAGACTTTACCTTTGTCAGATGACATCATTAAAATTACTTTGATAGAAAGAGATGTCTGTCAAATCTGTATTAGCTGGTGTGCATGTATTAGAAATATCTTAAACAAAAACAAACAAAAAAGAAATAAAAACAAAAACAAACAAAAACCTGTAAAGAAGAAAGCAGCTTATCTTACAGCCAAACAGGAAACAAGAAAAGTTTCATGTCAAGAATGATAAACGGTGTGTAGAAGAGTTGGGAAATATTTCATCAAGCTGTAGATCCAGGAAAACTTCACACATTTCAACAGCATTCAAACAGTCTGTTGTCCTAAAATCAGTGGCATTTTCTTCTCTTTAGTGAAGATGTCGAGGTTCTATTAAGAACAGATATGAAATAGGACAACACTGATGCATTTCTATTCTTTGTCCTGCTATTTCTATGTTAACTTTACAGAAACTTTTGATAAAATTCCACTGCTCCCCTTAGGAGTCAGCTAGCAAACCAGTATCTACTTGCAGTATAGTTAGAAGGTTACACAGTTGTTGCTGATCAAGGCTATGAGGTCTGTTGTTATTCTTACCAACCTATAGCAGCCAGCACCCCAAGAGGAGATTAAATAAGGAGATAACAGTTTGGGAGTTCAAGTTTGCTGGCATTATTGAACTCTCCAAACAAAAAGGTCACCTCTCATGCTGTGATAAATGCTGGACTAGCTTGCTTCTTTCTGCTTCCTGGAAAAATCTTTCCAGAAAAATAGGCATTAGAGTTGCTAGTGGAGTTACTGAAAAAATCTTCCACTGGTCAATGCAGCTTAAATTATAAATTAAATTTAGCTTAATATGATCTCTGCAGCTGAATAGATGTAAGAAGGTATTGAAGAATGGAGTAAAAATCTTTATGTAAACACAGATGACTTGACCAGAGCTTCTCATCCTGTCATCCATAAAGATCTCTTGAGGCTTCTGTGAGACTTTGGCTATACACAAAAGCCTGGGAATATTGTTTGCTTATCTTTTGATATCATGGTGAGGTGTAGAGGATCCTTAGTCTAGAAAGACTGATAGATTCTCTTATCATAAAAAATGGCACTAAGCAAAGCTGTGCTGTCTCTCTCTGCTTGTATATAAGTACTTTTCTATAATGCTTTTAGGGACAAGGATAAAATCTTTATTCAACTTTCTCTAGAAGGCAGAAGCTTTGTGCTACTCCAATGCTGCTAGTCAGTATTCTGGGCACAATTAATAATGGCAACTTGCTGGTGAACACTCTTGTATATATTCAGCACATTTTTGTCTGTTTTGATCAAGTTGCCAACTGGTCAAGTTTGACAATTAGCATAAGAAAGCCAGCGGTCTGTTCCAGCCTTCTCCCTGCTGAAAGAGGTGTTGAGACCTTTAAGAACACTAAAATAACAGGAAAAAAAATCTGCTACCTCTGCAGCTTGCTGCTTGAAGGACCTTGTCACACTGAGGACAACAAGAACTGAAGCAGTCTCTGGAAGACAAAAAACAATTCTAAACTAAAGGAGATAGCCTACAAACAAATGTGACCTACCACATAATGGTTGTTTTTACTCTGCCATGTGGCTGCAAAACTGAAACATATTACTGTTATTGTTTCAAGGGATTAAGTCAGTGAACTATGCTGTCTTTATGCATTTTCTGGAATAAAATGACAAGGTTCAATATGAAATGGTTAAGTCATAGACTTGTCAAACACTCTCACTGAGGCAATGTAGCTTTATTCTTTGCTTGATGGTGCATCAGAAACCACATTACCCAAAAGCCGTTTAGTATAACCATTTAAAATACAAAGAATGGATGAGAAGGAGGCTAATTACCCTTGACAAAGACATGTTCAGAACAAATCTTGAACATCAGTTCAGTGACATCATTACTACAGAGCTGGAGGGGTGTGAATAAGGATCATCTGCTGCATTGGGGAGTATATACTTTTCGTGTTTAAATTCCTGAAAAAAAAAAAAAAAGAATAGTGGTATGCAACTCAAAGATATGAGAGAAGTATATGTGAGTATAAAGACCACAGGAAATAACCACAGGAGTGTAGCAAAAAAATGGACTGCTTATATGATAAAAGTCACATGTTGAATTCTCACACAGAAATGCAGAAAAGCTTCATTACAATTTATTGGTACATATTCCAACATGTACAGACTATTGGTGATTCAGTGTCATGGTTTCAGCTGGGAGAGAGTAAATTTTCCTTCTAGTAGCTGGTATGGTGCTGTGTTTTAGATTGAGAATGAGAATAATGTTGATAACACACTGATGTTTTATTGTTGCAGAGCCATTCATACAATAAGCCAAGGATTTTTTATCTTCTCACACCGCCCTGCCTGCAAGGAGGCTGGGAGTGCACAAGAAGATGGGAGGGGACAGAACCAGGACAGCTGACCCAAACTGGCCAAAGGGGTATTCCATATCATATGGCATCAAGCTGAACAATTAATATGGGGCGACTGGCTGGGGTGGGGGGAACCACTGCTTGGGGATGGGATGGGCATCGGTCAGTGGGTGGTGAGCAATTGCATTGTGCATCACTTGCTTTGTATATTCTATTCTTATTACCATCATCATCATCATTATTATTTCTCTTCCTTTTCTGTCCTATTAAACTGTCTGTATCTGTGCCCACGAGCTTTTACTTTTTTTTTTGTTTCCTTTTGTTTTGTCATGGTGTTGGGGGGGGGTGTGAGTGAATGGCTGTGTGGTGCTTAGCTGCTTTCTGGGTTAAACTACATCATTCAGAAAAGGTCTTCCTTTTATTTAGAAAATGTTGCACTTTAACATGTCTCTGAAAGAACAGAAAAGACAGAACCAATCCTGAATCACTTTTAGATTTTTATCATTCAAACCAGTATTAATCATTAAGCTTAAGAACAATTTCTTTGCTGTGGGAAATTGTAATTTTTTTTTTTCCTGATGAGGACATAGTCCCTGCATATAATTCTGGTATTTCACAAGCTTGGGCTTCAAATTCACAGAAAGAGCTTTTTTAGACATTTTAAAGTGTTATTAGTATAATATATACCTCTTTCAGGTTCTTGTAATAAATAAAGCACCTGGCTTCACAGGTGTAGGATAAAGACATGGTTTCTATAATTTATTTTTTCAAAAAACTCATTTAAAACACATTTATAAAATATCTCCTTTTTTTTACTGTAATATATGTGGCACGTTCAGATTGCTTGTAGTATGGGGTGGTAATATAACTGTGTTAATGCCCTGCTGGGACAACCTGTATAATTCACTCATGGTTTTGCCATTTAGGAGTAATGCAGTGATCTCAAATGCATATTTAGAAAACTCTTCTCACGACTCAGTGTCTTTCCTATGATTCATTTATATATTTACAGATGACACCAACAGCTGCAAACTGCATCATAGTACAAGCATGAACATACTCCTATTTCTAGCTAAAGGGCCAAGTTTTGTTTCACTTCTTGTCCAGGTTCTTAGGCTGAACAGAAAATAGCATTGTAAGAAAACACACAGAGATGTAACAAAAGGAGTGGGGACAGAGATAACCAGGACGAACCCCGTGAAGTGCTACAGGCTTGGAGAAGAGTGTCTGGAAAGCCGCCTGTTGGAAAAGGACCTTCGAGTATTGTCTGACAGTCAGCTGAACGTGAGCTGGCAGTGTGCTCAGGTGGCCAAGAAGGCCAACAGCATACTGGCTTGTATCAGAAATAGTCTGGCAAGCAGTACTAGAGAAGTGATTGTCCCCCTGTACTTGGCTCTGGTGGGGCCCCATCTCAAATACTGTGTTCAGTTCTTTGCCCCTCACTACAGAAGGACATTGAGGTGTTGGAGTGTGTCCAAAGAAGGACAATAAAGTTGGTGAAGAGTCTAAAGAACAAGTCTTAAGAGGAGCAGCTGTGGGAGCTGGGGTTGTTTAGCCTGGAGAAAAGGAGGCTCAGGAGAGACCTTATTGCTCTCTACAACTACCTGAAAGGAGGTTGTAGTGAGGTGGGGAATGGTCTCTTCTCCCAAGTACTAAGAGATAAGAAAAGAGGAAAGGGCCTCAGGTTGCGCCAGGGGAGGTTTAGGTTGGATATTAGGAAAAAAATTATTCACTGAAAGAGTTGTGAAGTTTTGGAACAGGTTTCCCAGGGAAGTAACTGAGTCACCATCCATGGAGGTATTCAAAAGTTGTGTAGATGTGCTTAAGGACGTAGTTCAGTGGTAGACTTGGCAGTGATAGTTTAACAACTGGACTTGATGGCCTTAGAGGTCTTTTCCAATCTAAATGATTCTATAATTCCAAAAAAAAATGTAGAGAGAAAATGATTTTTTAAAAGCTGTCCAGTGCAACTGGCAGCTACATTGTTAAGTTTTGACACCCTAAAATGTTCAGTTCAGTTCAGTTTAGCACTGGCTTTAACAGAAAAATGAGAATCTTGGAAATGTTATGTTTCAAAGGTTGAACTGTAGCTTAAAAAACATCAAGTGAATCAACAATGTATGTGGTTGACTTTATTATTATGACTGAGAAGAAATTTTGTTTGATTTGGATTGGGCATTTCTGGTGTCTCACTCTTTCTCTCTCTGTCATGTACACAGAAAAATTACCAAGATATCCATTAAACGCATTCCTTACTTTAGAGCTGTATCAATACCTGCTCTTCACAATTTTTATTTTATTACTGCAAGCTATTTAGATTGGAAAGGGTGCCTCCCAAACAGAGATGTGATAATTAACCTTATTCTTGTGCTGAACAATAACTCCTCACCAAATTTTCTATTATCATTTTATGGTGCATTATCGTAGAAAATTTGCTGCATTGGAAACATTTTGGAAACTTTTGCTGCATTGATGGAGTCACCATCCATGGGAGTGTTTAAGGAAAGGTTGGTTGTGGTACTTAGGGACATGGTTTAGTGGGTAATATTGGTGGTGGGGGGATGGTTGGACCGGATGATCTTGGAGGTCTTTTCCAACCTTAATGATTCTATGAAATTCTATGAAATTATTTGGGCACCTGCAAATCAATGAACATATGCTGAGGCTGGGAAAAAGCAGAATAGTGAAGAGACTATTAATTTCAGCAGATATGGCACATTTTTATGTTTCTGCCTGCCTGACAGATCAATAATTGAGGACAGCTACCAGTGTAACAAAACTTAACAGAACCACTGAAATTCCATGATGGACTTAGGAGGATTTCTCAAAGCAAAATGATGTAAGGTGAGAACTATGCAAGAGGAGGACAGGAAGCAATGTTGCATGCTAAGGGTCAGTCACTTCTTTAGAGCTGAAATTAAACTCTTTCTCTAATGTCTTCTGAAAATCTTCATCTCCCTGTGTCTGTGAGATGTCTATCTAGCCCCCCAGTGGAGAATACTACCACTGCCTAGTTGCAAGACTATGGAAAATGACATGATGAGTTTATGGAAGAGACTACATGTACAAAAACAGCATCGAACTTATCATTACCTGGTGCTCCTGGGCCCTTATTTTACATTGGAAAAAGGAAAGTACTAACAAGTTTGTATCTTCCAAAGCTTTCTGTGAAAAGAAGACAATGTTGGAAATCAAGATAAGCAAGTTTCCCAAGCTTAATCATTATTTTTATGGGTGATAAGACGTTGAGTCAGTTTATCAGAGTTTTGGTTGGGACATAGAAGCCCTGGCATTCACATCTAACCTTACAACTATGTGTTTCACTTTGCTTCTCCACGCCTCTGCTTTCCTGTGTTTAAATGGAACCATCCTATATAAAACATCTTGAAGTCTACAGATAAATAGGCTTTTTAATCTATTTGTTAGTGAGGTGCCTGGTATGTGGAAATAATTTCATCTCAAAGAGCTGTGAGCATGAAATATGTGGAAACAATTTTGTGTCAATGTTAATGAAACCATTAGGGCTCAGGCTGCACTCTAAAGTACGACTTTGTTAGTCAGAAAGAAAAATGAACAGCAGCATGCTGTGGGGAGGCAGGGACTGCTGGAACACCTATCACATCAGAATCTGCATTAGGCAGTCCAAATAATTTCTGTGGAAATTTCTTGTGGAAAAATAAGCAATTACCTGCAAGATATAAGGTGGAAAAGGAACTGTGACATATTCTAGAAAAAATTAGAATAATTTTAAAGACAGCTAGAACCTGGGCCCAAATGAGGTAGATATTCTCCCAGTAATGAGATAAAATGGGTAACTGGAGGAAGAAAGAAAATCTTTTAAAGCATAAATCTTTATTAATAATTGTTGGCTCTCAGTTTTGGATGGAAACTCGGTGGAAATGCCTGTGTGATCATTCTAACATCTTCAGCACAAACATCTCACCGGTTCCAGTTCCCACCCCTGGAGCAGAGGGGATACAGAGAAGCACAGGTGGCTTTTTATGGCTTTGGTCCGTTAGGCCCAAGATGTTTCTTTTTGTTTATGTGACCATAACAATTTTGAATCAAGGCTAAATTGGCTTAAAAAATGTTGCATACATTGCCCAACTGCTGGAACACATAAAATCAGCAGTTGGAGATGAAGCTGGATAATATTTTAACCAAGTTCCAGACAACTGCACTGTCACATTAAGTTCCATTTCCCCTTCTGGAAATGACTTCAATGCTCCACTTTACATTTTCACTTCTTTCATCCCAGAACACCCACAAAGAAGTATTTATGGCTGATACAACCATACAACATGTTTATATTTTATTTTGCCATATTAAAAGGGCAATCATTTGCAGTTTAGAAAAAAGCATTTCATTCATTGAAGAATTGTTACCACTGGTAGTGAATGTTGAGCTAACATAAAATATTAGATGTTCAAAGCTGGTGGCAAAGCAAAAAAATGATTGAACAGGTATAATTATAGAAAATAAGAAATTTACTTGTATACAAAATACTGTGGTATTTTGTCATGGTACCCAAATACCATAACATTTCTCTTTCTTTAAAGTGAGAAAATTAAAATGGTGTTTTCAGTAGAACTTTGTGTGTAAGTAACAAAAGTTCATTTTACTAGTAAGTTTATTTACTAATAAAGTTACATGTTTTGTCTCATTCACTCATTCCTTTTATTTTTAACACAAGCTATACAGAGAGTAGAGTGGAAAGAGCCCTTGCAGAATTGTGTATATGCAAATATATATTTTATATATATATAAACTTACATGTATGTAAACTTACATGTAAACTTATCTATGTATCTTAAACTTATCTTAATATACATCAGAATTCCACATTTGAGAATGTTAATTTGAAAGGAAATTTTCATAATGGTTTTGGTAAGGCATAAGCAGAATTTTTTTCCACTATTATTTAACCTATAATGAGGAAAAAGAACTTTAAGATTCATAAGATAATGCAACATCCAGAAATACCTTTCTACCCATTTTCTTTTTAGCATTAATTTTTTGTGGAACAGTATCTTCTGCCTGTTGAGCAGTGATGAGTGTTACATAAAGGATAATAAAGCTTTAAACAGCTTAGTTTATAACAGGTTTCTGCAATCTCCTCTCCATATCACTGCTACAGAAATAGACTTCATAATGTTATGGGGCACTATCAGGTCTGTCAGCAGATTATTAAAAAAAAAGTTAAAGATTTAGGTTTGCATGGTATTTTTCATGAAGTATATGGAAAGTTAATGATACCAGGATAAGCAACAGAAAGAATAACTATATAAAGTTTCTTTTCTGAATGGTCTTATGCTCTAAACACCTACACACATGCTTTTCTAATCCATCTGCTTTTGTGAATTTAATAAAACATCTATTTTACAACAGTAAAGTTCAAATATCTCTTACTAGGAGGGAAAAAGAAAAAGAAAAAAAAAGAGATAGACGACTATAGAATATTTCAGTTGGATCGAAGCTGTGGTCTTCAAATCAAGGATTCTGCCCAATCTGCCAGAGCTTTGCTTACTTGCATACACCAGGAAACTCTTCTATTTCATGTGTACATATGAAAATGGCTATTCCCCTGTTCTACCTACTTAAATAATATTCTTGATCTACTCTTCATCTTCTGGTAATCCTTTTCAGACGCTAATGAACATTAACATTTAAAAGGCTTAACATTAAGTCTACAAGCTCTACTAAAACCCAGTGTTCATCTCTTCTTATTCTTTAAGATTTTTAAGTTTTTATCGTACACCTCCTGCTTCCTCTTCTGAATGTCTATTTGCTTTGTTTTCTAGCAACCTACTACTGAAATGAGCTGTTCTTTTGAATTGCTCACCGGGATTTCCCTCCCACCCAACCTTCATTAACCTTCCAACCAACTCAGTGAGGTTGGCATGTCACACAGGCACAGAGAGAGAAATGTGCTGAGTTACTTAATTACCTCCAGGGAAAAAAAAATCAAAAAATAATAATTTTCCTGTTTTAAAAAATATAAATCTGTAAAGTTGTTTGTTTTTCTTCATACAAATTTCCAACTCTGACTTTCTATCTTAACGTAAATTTCCAGCTCTGACTTTTAATTTAAAATGATTCAAATTTTAGATTATGAAAAAAAGAAGAAGGAACAAGAATAAAAGTTTCAGGTAAGAATATAAGCCTTTTCCTCTTTTATCCAAACATTTTAAAAGTCTGCTAAATGATATGTTGCATCTACTAATAAGTTTCCCAAAAAGTCAGGTATACATATACATTCATACAGTCCATATACATAGAAAAAAATAATAACAGTCTAGTAAGCACACACACAATTCAGAGTTGTTGCCCCAGAATTTATGATTCTTCATGATGGTTACAGAACAGGAAAAAATTTATGTGACTGCAGTATACTGCACATCCTTCCATATCCTATGTCTCCATCCTATTATTATCAGAATCCATTGTAATATATAAAAAAAAAAAAAAAAAAAAAAAAGTTTGCTTCAAGTGTCATAAAAAATCCTGCCCTGACTTCCAGTTCTTCCAGTTTAATTATAAACAGAAACAGTAAAGGTGAATGAAAAACAAGCTGGTGAGTTTTAGTGTGTTTATTGAACAATTAATAAAAGCACAATTTTATGCCTGTAATGCTAAGACTGGGATGAAGAAGGAACTGCATATTGCTGTGAAATTCAATCAGTAGAACTCTTGTTTCTTATTTTATTCTAGTTGATATCAGGTGCCTAATCAGATTTGTGCCACTATTTACCCATTTGAATAGAAGGTATGGAAAGTGCATTGGGACTTCGACTGTATTTCATGGCCATTTTATGAATTATGGATATGAATTACTGAGTTGTACATAGCACATTGTTGCTGCTGGATGTCTTGGAACACTATAAAGACAGTTCTGCATCAGCTGGGAAGAGCAGCTGAAACTTCCCGTATTTTGATATTTTGATACCTGAGGTTTTTTTCAGCAAAACAATCTCATTTTGTTTGGAAATTTCTCATTTTGCCTTTAAAAACAAAGCAAAGAAAAACAAAACAAAATAAAGCAAAACAAAACTAAACTAAACAAAGACATAAACAAACCAAGCAAAAACAAACAAACAAACAAACAAACAAAAAATCAGCTTTGCAGCAGATGTAGTTTACCAGGATATGCAATGCTGGAAATACTTGCCAGCAGACATATTCTACATGGATACTTTTGGCATGCTCTGTAAGACAGATGGTGTTTGCTCAGCAGCACAGCCGGAGCACTCTACCTGAAGCTGCATAGAGCGTTCAGAAGCAACCAAGTCTAATTAAGATCAAGTCTAAATAAGTCTAGAAATACCTACTTCTTCTGAAAAGTTTCTTTCCAACTTGTTCTTCTATTTTAAAATAAATAGACTGTCAGAGCCAGGCTAGACCAGATACTAGTTTTCAGGAAAATTGAAGCCGGACAGAGAAAGAAGCAAACTAGGGAGATTCAGGAGAAATTATAAAAATCCATTCCAATTTGACTGAAAATTGTTTTTGTTTTTTGTTTTTTGTTTTTTTTTAAATTTAATTTTGGACATAGAGCAAGAAGAAAAAAAGTTTTATTATGCCTATAAAGATTTTGCAACTATGAAAGTACAAAATTAATTTTATAGAGTTAACTAATTTTTGTGTCATAAGAATCCAAAAGTTTGATGCAAGCTTTCTGACATGTAGCAATCCTATTCAGTCAAAATATTCTTGCTTTTCTTATTTTTCTTGTGGCGTGTTTTATTTCCCCCTTACAAAAGCACCTGTCTGAATTTGGAGCACTGAAACCTTTTTTTAGAAGTAACTGTTAATCTAGGAACCTAAAGACTTGCCTAGAACAGCTCTTCTGCAGACACTTTATTTTAAAACAGAAATAACTCTATTCCAGAACAATTGTTCTGCTCATGATGAGGCCTTAATAATGCAATTACTATGCAATCCACTGTTTGTGTATATATATATATATATATAAACATTTGTTAAATTATCACCTACTTGCCTATTACACTACCTCTAAAATTCATTTAGTATTTTTCTTTGTTTTTTCAAGAAGAATAATAACAATGGAGAATTTTGTGTCCTCTACTTTTATGAATCCTACCTTTATAATCAACCCTGACTTAAACCCTAAATTCAGCTGAGAAATTTTCAACTGTACGGGATCTGTAGTTAAGTTTCTTATTAATTTTCACTTTCAGTCCTTAAAAGTTAAAGATAAAAATGTCTTTCTCATGGTGTTTCAGCAAATCTGCTTGCAATCCCCATTCAAATCTACATTTTTTTAATGAAATTTTTGCTTTGAAATTTGATATAGCATTTAGGACAAGCATAAACAGAGTCAAAAGGATCAAAAATTAAAAAAAATGCTCATCGAAACAATTAAAGAATCCCCTTGTCCCTCAAGAAACATAAACTAAGAGAGACTTTTTTAGTAGCAGTTAGCAGTAAAATAAATAGCTTTCTTACTATGTTTATTCTCTTTATTTCTTCATAAATACCATCATTCAAACAGAATTTAAACAATCAGAAGAGCTGAGCTGATGAAATAGCACCCTGCCATCACTGTACTAACACAGCAAGTTTATTAGGTTTGTCAGACTCACCTTTAGCTTACGAGAAAGCAAAATAAAGAAGTTGTAAACCCTGTGTCATGAGCAAGTGGTCTGTCTGCAAGGAGCTTCAGTGACAAAAAAGTGAAGGCCAAATATTTCTGCTAGGACATGCAGAAAGGCACATAGTTTGGGTGGATTTGTGGTTATGCCTTTTTAGTCTAAGGTTGAATCAAAGCAAGCTCATTAGCTTCAGAGCTGGAAACAGTCATTTTTAACAGAGCTGTTTAACATGTTGTAAATACATGCAGATGAGGATGAATGCAGGAGAAGGGAAGGAAGTGGTACTCTGAAACGAAGGAGTGTGGCTTTGACTTTGGAAGACCGAAAAGGTATAGTACAAATGGGAACACAAACCATGACAAAAGAAATGGCTGCCTTTATTCAGTGGCTTTCATTAAATCAAACACTAAGTGGCAATTACTGAGATTCAATGGGTACATTCAAACTTTGACAACCTTCCTCCCCCTCCAAACATGGCTTTTATATTTCATTTGTCTTGAAACACCTGATGGCTTTGTGATATGAAACAACTATTACCCCATATTAAGTAACACAGTATGGGAAAATCAAGTACTCCATGAATTGTTCTTTTATTTGTTGGGAATTTGAGACATTTTTATTTATATTGATGATTGTGTGGAAATGCATATGTGAATGCATGTGGAATTGTATTTAGAGGTTAACCACTTACATCTTCATCCCTAGCTACTGTCATGTAATATGAGCGTATTTTTAACACAAAATTAGTTGTCATTTTTGTTTTCTCTTTTTTTTTTTTTTACCCCATTTTGTCTATATCTGAAATATGGCAGCCACTCAAAGCCACTCAAGAAAAAGTTCATGAGAACAAAATAGTAAAAATATTTTTAAATCTTATGATTGATAACGACAATGCAAATAAAGTAAAATATAGAATCATAGAATGGCTTGGGATGGAAGGGAACTTAAAGACCACCTAACTCCAAACCCTCTGCCATAGGCAGGGATGCCACCCACTAGATCACGTTGGCCAATATTAATTAACAAATCTATCCAGGCCACTCATAGTAACACACATGCTTATTTAGTTGCTAAAAAGGATAGTCAGATTTAAAAAACAGCATTTAAAAAAACTGTTTATCACAAGATAATAACTCTATTTTTTTTCAATCTCAATGTGTACTTTTTATGTGTGCCTCAGTGGTTCATAGGACATTCATTTAAATGTGTGTTCAGCCCTATTCTAGAGCAAAGAATCAAGATTAAATAAAAGTGAAAATTCTTAGATCAACAAGAATATGTCAAGATTTTTTACACACATGCACACACACACACACAAAAAAAGATCATAGAAGATATTGTGAATGGTAAATGAATCATTTTATTTCTAAATGAGCTTTTCCCCTCCACTGTTTTGAAGCAAGATAAAGTCAAGAAAATGAAAACATCAACCCTATCAAAGCATTTAACAAAACGATTAGCTTTTGGCCTTTAGCCTTAAGCTAAAGGTTTGTCGGTTTCATCAGTCTGTTGGTAAGGCCCTACCTTTTTGTTTTGTATTATATTGTATTAACCAAACTCCGAGCAGTGAGTGTTCTTGCTATGACTGCAAATCATAAATAAATAACAATAAGCAATGGATGATTTAGTTTGAACAGATAACATTGATTTGATAAGATGTTAGAGAATTGAAATCGTTATAACAGTTACAAGAAAATAGTCATCATGTCAGGTTTCATCTGTATTAGGAAAGAAAAATATCAATGTTTGCCAAATGAAAAAAAAAAAAAACCATCAGGAAAGAAAAAACTTCTTCAGACTTGTAACTGAATCTTAGGGTAAAAATGGTTAAGCACAAATGAAAAAGTTGGCATTGTTGCTTTAACCAAAAGCAAAAGATCCAGATAATGTATATTTGAAAAGAACTATACTTCATGCTGAAGTGTGAAGTGTTTTTTGTTTGTTTGTTTGTTTGTTTGTTTAATAGGGTGTGTTTTAAATTGCATAACAGCAGAAATTTCTGCTGAACAATCCATCAGTGCCTCTTGACATCAGGACTTCAGAGATACATTTTAAAGGGATAGTAAAACAGAAACCATTATGTAGTCATGGATAATAATTAGGAAAACAAACAAACAAACAAAAAAACAATCCTACATGCATTGCTCAGATTGGTTAGCATTTAGTTGCTTACTGTTTTCCCTTTGTGCAATAGGTATATGTTTTATACATATGGACTATTTTATTTTTGAAATGCATTACTCTGAATGAAACAGAGACCTTCTGAGCCATCCTTCATACCAAATGAAATTGTCTCCTATTCACACTGATATACTCAAAACCAAGAAAATTTTACATACATGTCTTAAGAGAGAAAATGAAAAGCTGAAAGGTCTACAACTCTCACTCATTTGTAAGTTTAATTAAATGATTATTTTCCTTGCTGATCTGGGATCCTTGGAGCTTCAAGTCAGAACTGATGAGAAGAACGTATCTGATAAGGTCTAGCAGGGGGAAAAATGAAACCTCCTATGAAAATATATTTTCAGAGCAAATGTGAAGTAGGTTATAATTGATTCAAGGTGTTAGAGGGGTACAAAGAATAGATTCTCCTATTCATTGTGCACTAGTGAAGGCACCAAGCATCACTTCACTGAGCCTGAAATTAGGTGACATTTTAAGACTAAGACATATACAGACACAGGTTCAAAAAACCACTTCCCCCCTCCAATAATCTATATTCAGAATCCAAAGAGTATAACTGCAGCCATACTTCATATTCTTCTAGACTTGCATGTCCATATGTGTTTTCCTCTACTGCAGTTAAAATGAAATATTGCCTCATATTGAATTATGGCTAGAAATGTCTAGTGAAATATTCTGGCAGCTATATGCTTTCTAGAAAGGATCAAAAAATTGCTCCTATGGGTGCTATGGGACAAGAAAACAAGACAGATGCTATGATATCCACAAACTGAGAGATTTCATAGAATTCATATTGTCAGTCTCTTTGGGACCAAATATTGACTCATAATCTGCATCCTTTTCAAATGCATGTTTGCAAACTGATGCAAGTCACATTTTTCTTTAATAAATACCAACGATTAATATCACATGTTAAATTGGTACATTGATACTTAAAAAAGGAGCGACATATGAACCCAACTTCTATCAAATTTTAGGGGGCTTGATTTCCAGATTCAAGTTTTCTCTGGACACATCCATCCAGAAATCTAGATATCACATTATTTCACACTCTTTTCACTGTTCCCTTCATTTCTCCTTCTCCCATGAAAATCAGGCACTGTTTGGGTGACTGCTGTCACGTGTCCTGAAAAACTCCTAGTCTCTAAGACTAGGGGAACTATGCCTCAGGGCATGCCACAAATACAGAATCACAGAATCACAGAATTGTAGGGGTTGGAAGGGACCTCAAGAGATCATCGTGTCCACCCCCCCCTGCCAAAGCAGGTTCCCTAGAGCAGGTTTCCCAGGTAGGCATCCAGACAGGCCTTAAATATCTCCAGAGAAGGAGACTCCACAACCTCCCTGGGCAGCCTGTTCCAGTGCTCCATCACCTCAGAAAGTCTCCACTCACATAAAGTCTCAGATCCTCTGGATTATTTTGGCTCTAGTTCTGGCTTTCCAAGTTTAGTTCCATTTCTCTAGTAGTGTTCATTGTCAGACCAGCTTCCTTATGGCTGTGCAGGAGAATATGAATTTTGAGACAGTTGTCCCATGTATCTGCCAAACTTTTATAATATCAGAGCACTTCAGGCTATCTTGAGCCTGATAAACCCAGATCAATTCTGTTAAAATTTTGAAAACTTATATACCTACCCAACACAAACAACAAGTAACATAAACAGTATTCAAGGCCAAATGTGAAAATTTGTAAGCATCTTTGTTGAAGTATTTGACCTCTAGAATTCATAAATCTTCCATTACAAATTCAGAAACCACCATAATTTGGCCTAGAGTTTTATTATTGGATCTTCTGCCCAGATTCATCATGAGGTTTTTCTAACCTTTGAATGAAAGCCACATCCAGACTGGAATGAATCTAGGGAGAATTTGTGGTTCTGTGTCAAAATCAGGTCAGACTCAACTGTTCTGTCTAGATTTTTCTTTTTAATTTTTGTGTTTGACAGATCATGAGACTTTAAAAAGGGAGCTGGACAGATGAAGGAACACATCCTTGTGAAATGTTTTTAAGAAAGCTGGCCCAACCCCATAGGCTTCTCCAGCTTTCTGCTTAAATCAAGAAAGGGTACAATCTTTTAAAAAAATTATCCAAACTTTCCCACTAACAGCTGGGTATCTCTGATGGTTCACTTTGGTTTATTGCATGTGAATTTTGTTTATATTCTCTCATTCCAGCTCTGCTTTGCCTAATCATGCTAAAAATTATTTAACCCTTAAAGCTAAGATGCTCTTTGTTTAATGCCCTCAGGTGATAAACTTAGATTGTACAAGTATCAAAGAGACATCCTGTATCCACAAAGAGAAAACAGTATAAAGGCTTCTTGTGAACTATACCTTACATGAGCTTTCAGTCAGGTAGTTGGTCTCAATATCGTATCTTAGTTACGAAATTTCTCATAGATGTTTTACCAACAGAAAGTACTCAATGAGTTAAGGCTCTTTTATTTCGTAAGCACATTAGATTCAAAACTCCCAGCCCTTTGTAGCTTCCCATGCTCACACAGACTCCCTAACCTCACCCTCCTTGGGTAGGATGTTTGGAGCCAAATACAGCAGCTGGTTAATCCAAGTTTTAAATGAAGCTCACTGCAAATATTTGCAGCAGTAAATTCATCAGGTTTGATCAATGAGAGCCTTTTCCTGCATAATTTTAAGTATTCTGGACAAGTGCTACGAATATTTCTGGCTCCGGGTATGGTTTCACTCAGGAATTTGGGAGGGGTGGGGTAGGTTCAGATGGGCAAAGTGGGGCGTGATGAATGGTTTCAATAGAGAAAAGAATTAAAGGTTCAGTAACAGAAAGATAGGGAGCTGAAAACTGTATGTCAGAATTACTTCTTAAGGGTATATCTTTGGGGAATGTACTTAATTTATTATTTCAGAAAGTTTTCCATCTTCTGAGAGGAATAGAGACACACCCAAAAACAGTTCTGAGAATTTATGCAAATGAAATTTCCTCCTTGCCTCCAAGGCATTCAGTCATCTTGTTTACTTTGTAAAGTCTGGAAGACAATAACAAACACTTTTCTTGATTAGGGCTTGGTGAAGGTTTCAGGGGCCATAACTGGTTCACAGCTGTCAAGGCTTTTCTTACTACTGCAGGGAACAGCTGATTATTCTCTTCACTGTCTGAGTAGTACATGACTTTACACATGTGTATAAGGCTGTGGGGTTTTGTTCATTTTATTTTCTTATTATTTTTCCTTCAATTTATTTCTCTCTTTAACTAGCCACATAATCATGTATGGTATTACCAAACAGTAAAATTTCACATTCTGATATGTTACATCATTAAGAAAGAAGTTTTACAGACTATAATTCCAAATTTCTTGATGACTATTTCAAACTCTCAAAATTATTTACCAGCTAATTCAATCTGGAATTTGTAAGAAAACCAAATTACCAGAAAATATTATACAGTAGTTTCTGGTTCCAAGTAATGTATAAGGCCTAAATAACCTGCTGGGAAATTAATTAATTTACCTTCAACTTCTGGGAGATAAAATAATAACAATAATAATAATAATAATAATAATAATAATAAAGTCACCTTAAAATGAACAGGGTATATAGGTACTCCTGATATGACATTATTTATAAGTGTCTGTTTACTTATTTATCTTATTCTAGTGCCAACGTGTCAGACTAGCATCTAAATGGCTTCTCTGTTCATCTTAGATGGCTGTCTTGACCCCTTGTTTTTCATCCGCATTACTACAAGAATGCTAGCAGAGGTTTCTATAACCTTATATGCTTTTAACCTTATATGCCTATAACCTCATATGCCTCTATAACCTTTCTATAACCTTATAGTTGATGGAAATCAGGAACTTTTTCATTAGGAATTCAGATGGGATTTACCTCATCAAATTTTAGATGTTCAAAAAAGAACCCCAGGTGCTTCAACAGAATATTCCATTTTACCTTAAAACAGCCATTATATTTTATACAGGATCTTTTTTAAACAATCCGTGTCCTACAAATACTTTTTCATTGACATAATGTAGTTGCCCTGACAGATATCTCAAATGCCCATCACTAGTTACATGGAAGCAATTGGACCAAATGCCTAACACAGAGGTCTACACTACAAATGTCAAGTTGATCTTCTCCTGAAGTGAGTGGCAAGAACAGCTTAAAAAGTGGAGAGGTGAAGTATGTGACAGTTAAAAAGGGTCCTACTCATTTCATTGGTATTGTTTCAGTAACAGGAACTATTTGGGTTCAGTCTGGTTTTAATTTAGATCAAAATCACAGAGTAGCAATTGTTTTACCTGACAATGTTCAGCCTTTCTTTTAAAACCTACTCTAAATGTTCAATATATGAACCTTATTGCTAATTTTTATTTAAGTTTTCAAAACTGTTTTGAGAACTAAGTTTATTGCAGGTTTTTTTTTTTTTCCCTCTCCTCTTAGGTCCAACAACATAATTTAATGAGGAATTACGCTCATTATGTGGCAGATATTGAAGGCCTTACAATACAAAAATAAAAGACACACTTTGATGGCTGAGTTGATAACACTGCATTGTTTCCATTTTTGGTGTATGTGAGAAATTTCTGGCTAAAATCTGGGAAAGGCTTAAAGATACTTAAACAACATCTAGAATTATTAAAATGTAAGCATGCAGATCTGCTGACATACTTTTTTTGTATTGCTAAACTCAAACTTGACTTTTGTTTAAAGAATATTTTTTGGAAGCCTAGAGTAATAATAACCTATATGGCTTTTAATATTTTAAATGACTGATAATATATGGTGCAGTCAGTAGGTATTTATTCACAAAGATGTTTATCCATTTCACTTGAGTACTAAAAATTCATACATAAAGCATGCTTGTCTAAAATACTTGAGTTAAAAAAAAAAATTGCTTTAGAAAATTAACTTATAAATTTGAAATTAAAACACCATGTTAGCTTGGAATACTTTTCCTCAATTTTATGGAATATTCAGGAAGAAAAATGGGCTCATCTTGGATATGCTTTATACATGGCCTTACTTTAAGACTTTTAAAAGCAAAGGAAGGCATCACAGCCTAAATCCACATTAAAATTATGTTTATTGCTGAATTCTTAAAAATTGTCTGATACTGCACTATGGGATTCACTTTTAGGTACTATGTCTTTGTACATAATTCAGACCAGAAACCAGAAAATGGGTAATAAAAGAGTATCTATACTGTAGGAAGTATCTATGTTTCCTATGTATTTTATCTGCTAAGATAACAATGAGGGAAAGGTATTTTCTTAAAGACAACTTTCTCCATGACTGTGGTGACTTACTTTTCATTTAAGGACATACATATCTCTGATGGATAGTGTTTTCATATGTACTTTCATTATTAGCTGTCCTGATTACAGTATGTTGTCAGTGATTCTTCTTATTTCTTAGATCTCTTTAATACCTTTATCAATGATCTGGATGAGGGGATTGAGTGCATCCTCAGTAAGTTTGCAGACGACATCAAGTTAGATGCATGTGTCAATCTGCTCGAGGGTAGGAAGGCTCTGCAGGAGCATCTGGATAGGCTGGACCAATGGGCTGAGGCCAACTGTATGAGGTTCTACAAAGCCAAGTGCTGGGTCCTGTACGTGGGGCACAACAACCCCAAGCAGCGCTACAGGCTGGGAGATGAGAGGTTAGAAAGCTGCCTGGCAGAGAAGGACCTGGGAGTATTGGTTAATAGTCAGCTGAATATGAGCCAGCAGTGTGCTCAGGTGGCCAAGAAGGCCAACAGCATCCTGGCTTGCATAAGAAACAGCGTGGCCAGCAGGAATAGGGAAGTGATTGTCCCCCTGTACTCGGCTCTGGTAAGGCTGCACCTCGAGTACTGTGTTCATTTTTGGGCCCCTCACTACAAGAAGGACATCGAGGTGCTGGAGCGAGTCCAGAGAAGGGCAACGAAGCTGGTGAGGGGTTTGGAGAACAAGTCTTACGAGGAGCGGCTGAGGGAGCGGGGATTGTTCAGTCTGGAAAAGAGGAGGCTCAGGGGCAACCTTATCGCACTCTATAGGTACCTTAAAGGAGGCTGTAGCGAGCTGGGGATTGGTCTATTCTCCCACGTGCTTGGTGACAGGATGAGGGGGAATGGGCTAAAGTTGCACCAGGGGAGGTTTAGGTTGGATATTAGGAAAAACTTCTTTACCGAAAGGGTTGTTAGGCATTGGAATAGGCTGCCCAGGGAAGTGGTTGAGTCACCATCCCTGGAGGTCTTTAAAAGACATTTAGATGTAGAGCTTAGTGGTATGGTTTAGTGAAGGACTTGTTAGTGGTAGGTCAGAGGTTGGACTAGGTGATCTTGGAGGTCTCTTCCAACCTAGACAATTCTGTGATTCTGTGATTCTGTAATTCTGTACAAAAAAAAAAATTAAAAAAAAAATAGATTAGGTGTCTCCAAGTACCTACAGGCCAACATGTGAGTGAGAGTGAGCTGACAGACCTGCCACTATGTTTAACAGAGAGTTAGTCAGTATCATTGGTCTAGACACACAGATTTATTCTGCTGACCATACCATAGTTGTCAGGTTTAGGATGAGCTGAAAGGCCAACTAAGCTGCTTTGGCATTATTCATTAGATATTGGTAAACTAGAATGACAGCACAGATTTTAGTTTGCATTTGGATGCCTATGTGTCTTAACCTGGAGTTCAATCACGTACAAGGGATAAATAGCTTCACCAACTTATTTTCTTTCCAGAGAGAAGTTCTTTATACACATTGGAACAGGTTCAAGGAACACTGCAATTAGGAAAGGAAAACCTCTGTATTTATATCAATGGAAATAATTCATGTTAGATTTTCAGGTGACATATGACATTTTTCTTTCCATATAACACTGAAGGAACACAGCAATAGTTTCCTGGATATACTGACCCAGCTTTGTTCAATCAGCTGAGGTTCTCTGTGCATGCAGAATGGGAAACAAGCAGGAGGAGTTGGAAACCATGGTGCAATTAGACAAACATGATCTGATTACTATCACAGAAATGTGATGGGATGGATCACGCAACTGAAATACTGAAATAGAGGGCTACAAGCTCTTCAGAAGAGATAGGCAGGAATGGAGGGGAAGGTGTGTTGCCCTCTATGTTAGGGAAGGGACTGATTGTGAAGAGATGTCTGAGAAACAGCCATGGGCAGGTTGATAGCTTGTGGGTGAAAGTTAAGGACCACACAAATAAAGGACATCTTGTGGTTGGAGTCTACTGCAGACCACCTGATCAAGGGGAGCCTGTGGATGACGCCTTCCTAGTTCAGTTACAAGAAGTGTCACACTCACACACCCTCATCTTGATGGGGGACTTCAACCACACAGATGTCTGCTGAAAAAGCTACACAGCAGGCTGTAAGCAAACCAGAAGATTCCTAGAGTGCATTGAGGATAACATCCTGGCTCAGGTATTAGACAAACCAAACAGAGGAGAAGCATTACCGGACCTGGTGCTCACCAATGCAGATAAATTCATTAAAGAGATCAAGATTGGAGGCAGTCTGGGCTGCAGTGACCACGCCCTGGTTGAGTTGGTGATCTTGAGAAACATGGGTCTGAAGAAGAGCAAAGTCAGGACCCTGAATTTCCAAAGAGCAAACTTCAAGCTATTAAAAGACCAAGTGGATGAGATCCCCTGGAACACTGTCCTCAGGGACAAAGGAGCTGAACAGAGCTGGCAACTCTTTAAGGATGTTTTCCTTAGAGCACAAAAACTCTCCATCCCCCTGCGTAAGAAAGTGGGCAGGGCAGAAAACTGGGATGGCTGAGCAAGGACCTGTTGGTCAAACTGAGGCACAAGAAGGAAATGCACAGGCAGTGGAAACAAGGACATGTGGCCTGAGAATAGTGCAGGGATGCTGTTCAGATATGTAGGGATGGGATCAGGAAAGCCAAGGAATGAATGGAACTGAGCCTGGCAAGGGATGCAAAGAATAACAAGAAGGGATTCTATAGGTACGTTGGTCTGAAAAGAAAGGCCAAGGAAAGTCTATGTCCTCTGCTGGATGAGAAGAGTGAACTGGTAACAACAGGCATGGAAAAGGCTGAGGTTGTACTTCAGTCTTCAATGACAGTTGGGCTTACCATGTCTCAGGAGAGACGCCTAACAAGTTTCCCTGAACCAGTAGATGAAGTCTGGGGGAGCAAAGTCCCTCCCACTGTAAGTGAAAAGCAGGCCCTCCCACTGTAAGTGAAAAGCAGATTCAAGACTACCTGATGAAACTGAACAAATACAAGTCCATGGGGCCTGTTAACTTGCGTCCCAGGGTCTTGAAGGAATTGGCTGTAGTAGTTGCCAAGCCTCTCTCCATCCTATTTGAAAAGCCCCAGCAGTCAGGTGAAGTCCCTGGTGACTGTAAAATGGAAACATCAGTCCCATTTTTAAAGAGGGTAGAAAGGAGTACCCAGTGAACTACAGACCAGTGAGTCTCACCTCTGTGACTGGGAAGATCATGGAAAAGATCTTCCAGTAAGCAATGCCAAGGCACATGTAAGACAAAGAAGTGATCCGAGACAGCCGAATGGCTTCACCAAGTGCAAATAATGCCTGACCAATCTGGTGGCCTTCTATGATGGAGTGACTGCATCAGTTTTCAGGGGAAGACTGATTGATGCCATCTACCTGGAATTCTGTAAGGCCTTTGACACAGTTCCACATGACATCCTGATCTCCAAAATGGAGAGAGACGGACTTGATGGGTGGACCATTCAGTGGATAAGGAATTGGCTTGAAGGTCACACCCAGAGAATGGTGGTTGATGGATCTATGTCCAGGTAGAGGCCAGTGATGAGTTGTGTCCCTCAGGGGTCTGTCCTGGGACCAGTACTGTTTAATATCTTTATCAATGACATAGACAGTGGGATCAAGTGCACCCTCAGCAAGTTTGCAGATGTCATCAAGCTGAGTGGTGCAGTTGATACAACAGAAGGAAGGGATGCCGTCCAAAGGGACCTGGACAAGCTTAAGAAGTGGCCCCATGTTACCCTAATGAGGTTTAACAAGTCAAAGTGCAAGGTGTTGCACCTGGGACAGGAGTACAAACTAGGAGAAGAACTCATTGAGAATAGCCCCGCAGAGAAAGACTTGGGAATTCTAGTGGACAAAAAGCTTGACATGAGCCAACAGTGTGAGCTTGCAGCCCAGAAGGCAAACTGCATCCTGGGCTGCATCAAAAGAGGAGTGGCCAGCAGGTCAAGGGATGTGATCATCCCCTTTACTCTGCCTTTGTGAGGCCCTACTTGGAGTGCTGAGTCCAGGTCTGGGGCCCCCCAGCACAACAGTGATGTTGATCTTTTAGAACGGGTCCAGAGGAGGGCTGCAAAGACAATCAGAGGGCTGGAGCACCTTTCCTATGAAGAAAGGATGAAAGAGCTAGGGTTCTTCAGCCTGAAGGCGAGAAGGCTCCAGGGTGACCTTACTGCAGCTTTTCAATACTTGAAGGGGGCTTACAAAAAAATGGAGAGCAACTTCTTGCTCAGGTAGACAATGACAGGACAAGGGAGAATGGCTTTAAACTAAATGAGGGGAGATTAGATTGGATGTTAGGAGGAAATTTTCCCCTCAGAGGGTGGTGAAGCACTGGAACAGGTTGCCCAAAGAGGTCATGGATGCCCCATCCCTGAACGTTTTCAAGACCAGTTTGGATGAGCCTGTCTTTACAAGAGAGGTGCTCTGATCATCTTTGTGGCCTTCCTCTGGACTCGTTCTAATAGATGTCCTTGTCCTTCTTGGGTCCTTCTTGTCCTTGTCCTCGTTGGGTCCCGGGGGCCCCAGAGCTGAACACAGTACTCCAGGTGGGGTCTCACAATGGCAGAGTGGAGGGGGACAGTCACCTAGATGTGGTAGCCACACTTCTGTTGCAGCCCAGGATACTGTTGGCTTTCTGGTCTGCAAGCACACATTGCTGGGTCACAATGAGCTTCTCATCAATCAACACCCACACATCTTTCTCCTCAGGGATGTTCTCAATCCATTTGGATATATGAATAAAATCTGATTGTTGCTCAGGACACACCAGACAACTTTGAAAAAGTTGTTCATCTACCTACAGATATAAAGTTAATAGGATGTATAACTGAAATACATCAGATGGTATGAGACATAGAGTTCTGAATAAAGCAAAAAAGATTAACTTGTTTACTCAAAGATGAGAGGGTTGCTGGTGTGCAGTCAACACCATATCTAAAAGGGGTTAAAAAATTGTGGCAGAAGTTTACTCAGTGACTTTTCTGTCTATTATGTGTTAAGAAAAAAATAGCTCTCTGAAACTGCTGATGCAAACTGCACAGATACTTTTATATAAAATTTATGCTTTTTTATTTTTAAGATTGAATGTGAATTTCACTGAAGGGATCTGAACTGAAACTGAATGACTTGAAGTCAAAGTTTCTAGCTTTACTTTCTTTCATGTCTGTGCTATAACCACTGTGCACTTCCTCCACACTTTCTCTCAATGTGTTTCACACTTAACTCAAAAGAACAAGAATCAAAAGCAAGTGACACTTACCATTGAAGACTACATTTACCCTATCCTAATATATCAGTAGGTAACACGAAGGACATTTTGATGGTAAAGCAATTATTATTTTTGTTTGTTTGCTCCTCCTCCTCCTCCTCTTCTTCTTCTTCTTCTTCTTCTTCTCCTTCTTCTTCTCCTTCTCCTTCTCCTTCTCCTTTCTTCTTCGTTTGTTGGTTTTGGTCCAAGACCTATGCAGCTACCTTCTTACATGCAATAAATGGTATCAGCAGTGTCGGTGCCATTCCACAAGTGAGTACCAATAGTACTATTAATAATATTATTGCTATCTATTAGTAGAGAAGTATATCCAAAAAGGGAACCTATTGCCTGAAATCTTCAAGAGAGAAATGAAACATGTTGTGATCTTAAATTAGGGAGTTGAGAAGACCTCGTAGAAGTGTAATTGTGTTGAAACTACAAATCCCTCCACTCCAAACACACTCTCACTGTTTTAGTGCTTGTCCAATGTTTCACCAGTAGATGGGTTTGCGAGAGTTCTGTGTCATACCAGTCATACCAGTCAACTACTACATTTATTAATCCTGTATGAAGTTTTGAGGGCTATGTTTGTCATATGCAGACTCACAGTCACAGAATCACAGAATCACAGAATTGTCTAGGTTGGAAGAGACCTCCAAGATCACCTAGTCCAACCTCTGACCTACCACTAACAAGTCCTTCACTAAACCATACCACTAAGCTCTACATCTAAATGTCTTTTAAAGACCTCCAGGGATGGTGACTCAACCACTTCCCTGGGCAGCCTATTCCAATGCCTAACAACCCTTTCGGTAAAGAAGTTTTTCCTAATATCCAACCTAAACCTCCCCTGGTGCAACTTTAGCCCATTCCCCCTCGTCCTGTCTCCAGGCACGTGGGAGAATAGACCAACCCCTACCTCGCTACAGCCTCCTTTAAGGTACCTATAGAGTGCGATAAGGTTGCCCCTGAGCCTCCTCTTTTCCAGGCTGAACAATCCCAGCTCCCTCAGCCGCTCCTCGTAAGACTTGTTCTCCAGTCCATCCGATGGAGACACTAAATGATCTCTATAGAATCTGTTAGTCTGATTTTGACATTTGAATATGGGAAAGGGCTTGTTGTGGTTCAGTTTGTTTTATTTTTATCTGTGACTGACTGCTTGTGTAGATATTCACGGGTCATACAACACTTATTTTACAACTTATAGGAGGAAATAATTAGACCTTTTCAGAGAAAGGACAGAATTAGGCATTTGTGTATAACAAGCTGGTCTGGGTGGGAAGGGCATCAAACAGTGTGCACTGTTAGGCTTTCTAGGAGTATCAATGTTTCCTGTAGTCTTTTAGTAAAATCATTACTTGTCGTAAAATAAACTGTTGCTGTTTAACAAAAGGCAATGGTTTTGTATGGGTAATACAATAAATAATGTTTTAAAGTTCATTATCAATCACAGTGTCTCCTGTAACAATATATATATATATATTTATACTCAGTAGCATATTCAGAACATAGAAGACTGTTGAAAAGCCAAGATGTGAGTTTGTCAATCAACATGAAAGGCAACTTTTCTTCTGATGAAATATGTGCCTGTTATTAAAATCACTTTTTTATTTTTTTCTTTTTCTCGTACAAACATAATCAACCTCAACTGAAATAACTTGCAAGAATTTTCAGCTAAAGTGTATTTCACACGTAACCAGTTTGAAACTCTTTGTAGGTGAACAGAGATGTTGAAATCAGCAACAGATCACAAAGGCAAGCAAAAGATAACTTCACTTCAGTGGCACTTAAATGAAAGATGGGAAGAATGAGAACAGTGTTGAGAGTAATATCTGTATCTGGCAGACAAGATCTAAATAGACACTAAAGAGAAAGACATCCATAAAATCTGTCTCCAAAGACCTCAAGGAACTGTCAAGTCTACAGCTGCCTGCATTCATGTTTTCTTGAAACTAGTGTTTAGCAGCACTGTCAGAAATAATGGTAAGCAAGACACAAAGGGAAAAAGAAAAAAGAAAGAAAAAAAAAAAGAAATAAAAAAGAAAAAAAAGAAGAAAAAAGAAAAGAGAAGAGAAGAGAAGAGAAGAGAAGAGAAGAGAAGAGAAGAAGAGAAGAGAAGAGAAGAGAAGAAAGAAAAGAAAAGAAAAGAAAAGAAAAGAAAAGAAAAGAAAAGAAAAGAAAAGAAAAGAAAAGAAAAGAGAAGAAAAAAAGAGATAAGACATTTCCAGTGTTTGGATTTTAGGTTTTCAATTTTTCTGTACTCGATGAAGAAGAACCTGTGTTCTACCCTCTTTAAGAAACATTATAAGAAACATTGATTTATATAAAAATCATCTCTTTTTTCTTCCCCATTAAAGTTTAGGAAGTCAAGAATCACTGAAGATAAGGAAAGGTTCAATTCTATTGATATTTCTGGCTGATAAACTAGGAGAATTTAAACAGTAAACTTAGGTGTATTCAGTCAGATATTAGATGGGAAGGGATTCTCCTGCCAGCTATGGGAATTTTAGATATATCTAGCTTGTCTGTATGCCATAATAATGGAATGACACGTCGTGGTAGAAAATGAGGTAAAAATCGTCAAGTAGTGTAATACCTTCTGTTACTTTACAATATTAAAAAGAAGAAAATGAAAATCACTATAATAATAAAACATAAAAGCAACCAAACATCCTCATCTCTGGGGAAGGTCTGAGCCTGCTATAGGTGGTCAAGCTCTGAGCTTGAGATGAAATGGAAGAAATTAAGGAACAGCTGTCATCGAACGGAGTTACTCTCATCCATACTGAAATAATATCCTTATTTTCTGTCTCAGAAGAGTATCTTCTTGTTACTTTCACAAAAAGAAATGAATATTAAGTTGCATTGAGGTAGAAAATAAAAGGAAACATAATTTATATTTTGTTTTACAGAAGTGGGATACATGAAAGCTAAATCAGCTACTGCTTTTATACTGCTTTTAGAAAACAGTATTGCTGAGCTTCCTGCACACAATAGAAAGTCCCTTGAGGGTTTTCTAGTTTGTACAGTAATTGCAGATTGTGCAAGAACTATTCATAAGCAACTAGATGTAATTGCTAGCATTAGTGACTACAGAGAATACATCTGTTTTGATCCATATTTTGATAATTTCATGATAAACAGTATTTCAGTGCTCTTCAGGCCATTTCTAGATCAATGTCTTCATGTGTGGGGGCTTTTTTAACTTATAAATGCTTTGATGCTTAACTGAGTTTTTCCCACTTTACTGACTCTCCTACAGAAAAGAATATAATTTAATTAGGTTGATTGAACTTTTTTTTTTTTTTCTGATGAATACCTCTAAAACGTTTATCACATTAACTAAGATACATTTTTATTCCAGAGTATTCCCTATGCAGATTTTTGTTTTGTTTTGTTTTGTTTTATTGAACTAGAATTTTGCTAAAACAAATTATTGAGTATTCATTTCTACTGCAGTTGAATATTCCTTGGATAAGAGTTAGACCAGTCAATTAGAAGTCAGATCATCTGCTTTCAATTTTTACTGTGCAATTACAGACAATCTGTCAGTGGTACTTTTCTCTTACAGAAGTAAAATACTTCAGGGTTAGGATGTTAACAAGAGACACCCATATGGGTTTCAGTTCCTTGCCAGTCCTTCAAGTTCTTATATGAACTTGAATATTTATCCTCTTTGTACTGCAGCTACATTAATTTGTTTAAATACTACAGAAATGAGTTCATCTAAGACACATAGCTCCTCAGATTACCATCCCTGTAAAATGGTGTATACTTTTTTCCCTTTCTTTCATGTGCTGTTTGACTAAACCCAGTTTTCAAAAACTTGTGAAACCTTATGTAATTTGATGATCATAAAATGAAAAAAAAAATAATTAACAACAGCAAAAATCCCAGTATTCTAAGGCCACAAAATGTAGTCTTAAATATTAATAAATTGGTGTTTAATTAGTCCAAATAACCATTATCCTTTTACGTGTTTTCTTCCTTTAATTCTGAATCTAATTTGCCAGATTTATTTATGTAATATTCACTTCATTGGCTGATATGGAGCAGATGGTTAAGGTCACTTATGACTATTCTTTGGTGTTACGTAAGCACAATAATAAGGATATTATTCTTTGTACCCAGGCTTGCATGGAAGTGTTACTTGGATTCACCTTCATTTCATTTCCCAGTTAACTTATGTATAAATATCAGGTCTAAAATCAGTTAGAGAAAAGAAAAAAATATATATTCAGGGAAAAAAAAAAAAGATAAAGTAATCTGATTCTTCTTTCTCTTTAGAATTTTATTACTTACAGTACTCTCGTTTGGTGACAGGACCTATCTGTGTTGGACTTTGCTGTCTTGGTACACAAATTCAAGATAATCAGTTCATTAAGGATTAATCACAGTGAGCTCTGGTATTGGCAACTTATTCATTATTAATTGCAAACATTTCTTCAGCACCAGTCTGAAAAAAAGGAAGAGACAAATACATGAAATGTGGTAAAAGTTTCTGTCAAGAAGGTAAAAGCTTGTATCATCACTGTTAATAGTCCTGTTTGCAGGAACCATGACAAACTGAAGGCCTCACTAATTGTTGTTAGGTATATTACAGACAAAATGAGAAAGAGCTAGGTAGCTAGAGAAGTAGAAAAACATGATAGTTATAGATATGTTATGAGACAATGCATACTTGTAGATAATTATTTAAAAAGCCAAAAGCAAACAAAACAAAACAAAACAAAACAAAATTTCTTCTTTTTATAGATCCCAGATGATCTAAGAATGCTACACTTCCAGCCCCATAAAAATTTCTGTGGCTGATTATAGTAGCTTCTTTAAAAATGCTGTTTAGTAGCAGTGGACAGGAAAGGTGTAACAACTGTAGATATTCAATCCCAGAGATGATGGTAGATTGGAGCATCTCACAAAGGCAACATATGAAGAACTTCAACTTTTTCATATGTGTGTGAACATTCTGGGTCCAAAATAAATTTAATATTTTGTGCTCCATCATAAGTAAATAAATATATGAATAAATAAAAATTCTTTGTGAGCACTATTTTCATGCGTGCACATGCATATATGTAATATTCACACCTACTGAATATTAAAAGAGAAGAAGATGAAAGTAGGTGTAAGGTTTTCCCAAGTCTTCGCTGAAAAGTTGGTAACAAATTTATAGTGGAAGAGGCTTACTCTCTTAGCTTTGGTCTCCTAGCTTTTCACATTCCTGTCTTTTCTACCTCTTTTCTGACTGTGAGAATGCTGCATATAAACTTTTTCCAGTTTAGAGGCATGCATTTCCACACTGACAGTTTGTATTTATGGACTCGTAACAATCTTTTCAATAACGAAGTTTAGAAAATGACTTGGCAGGCTTAGATGTACAGTGCTGTCTTCAGAGACTGTGCTACTCTGCTCTGCTACAGTTTATTTATCCCCCAACATCTGCCTTTCTGCTATAAGGTCTATTAATTCTTTGCTATTATGAAGCATGGTAGAAGGTGATTTTGTTTTGCTTACTTTTTAATCAGGAGGCTGATTGATGCAGGAGATCAAACATGAGACCTGGATCATGTCATATATAAGTCAGTGCAGGTCTGGAATAGATACAAATAGCTGCCCTGGCAGTATGAAATAAATTAGAAGACCCAAGTCAGATTCTAATGACCTAAGATTAAGAATGAAATATTTCTGTATATCTGTAGCATTCATATCCCAATGGTCAAGTACTGACTGGGATGCTGTAACAGTAAATTAAAAAAAAAAAAATTAAAAAATCACTGACAGCAACAATAGCTGGCAGAAGTTGGTTGTCCACTGCATCATAATCACAGAGTGATTACACTTTTCTACACAAAGATAGAATAGCAGTAGCATCAGCTGCCCACATTGCCCTTTGAGTTGCTAGACTGAATGATTTAATTCTCTTTTGTTACTGTAACATTCATGTAACTTCATATTAAAAACTAAGCAAGTCCACCTATAGAGGATTCTGGTTTCTACCCAATTTGCTTCAGCTTATTCATGATTCGCTCTGCTGTTTCAGTTGGTTACAGTAGCTTTCACTAAAGGTTGTGTGCAATTATTATTTATGCTTATAAAGAGATAGGAAATTACTGCTTCTTTCCATGCTAGTGGCAATGTAAATAAAGTCATTCTTACTGCTGTTTATTGTTATTATAATTTGTGCATGTTATGACAGACATCAGTGTGCTAGGTTAAAGTTTTAAAAAATAATACTCATAATTCCAACCCCAAAGAAACTGTGCTCAGATAGATGAGAGAAACTTCTGGCTTTACACTTACATTGTTCTGAGATAAAATAAAATCTGCATCACAGAAGAGTGAGAGAGAAATAGTGAGAGAGAAAGTCACCATAGCAGAGACCATTCCTTTTGCCTTGCATTATACTTTTGCCATACAGTACTGTGTCTAGCTCTAGCTCTGTGATTGACCCTCTTCTAGGTGGTTTTAAATAAATCACTTGACATATCTGGGCCTCTGATTCTTGCTTTGTCATTTATATATGTCATAACTATTGCATATGCTACTAGGAAAGATGCTACTAGGACAGTCTTATGGGATGTGATGAGACTAGAAAGTAGTTCAGTATTGTAAAAAAGTTGGAGGTGCAGTTACAGGGAAAGAGAAAAGTATGAGATGTCCCTCTTGAAGCAGTAATTAATTCTTATATTTGCATACATGCCTATGAAAATGAAGCCTAACTGAAGCCTGAAGGCAAGGTATTATTTTTTCCAACATGCAAAAAAGGTCTTCCCTGCACATGTCACAGAGGGCTGAGGATCAAAGAGGAAGCTCATGAGGGTGATGTAAATGGTGTGGCTATGTTTGCTTACCTTTCTGAGAAGTCATATTCAGGCCTCAGAACTTTTGACAAAATCAAAGCACCTTAGCACTCACTAGGATGTAAAATAGCTTGTGATATGTTCATGAATTAATTGATCTGATATGAACAAGTATCCTGCTGTATGAGTATGTCCTTTGCTTCAGTTCCAAGAAGAGAATGTTTTTGAGAGCTGTCATTCTTAGCTGCTTTAAAACACACTACAGAGAAAACAAAGGAAATATCACAACTGTATGGAAATACAGTAGCCTTGGCAAGTGAGTCTTACAAGCTCAAATGAACTCTGTATCAGAGGATATGGTCTGTCACTACAGACATGCTTTCCCTGTAAGATTTAATGAGTTTCCTCTTAATATCCCAAGCTAAACAAAAAGGTCTGTACAATGTATGTACCTTTAGAAAGCTGTGCATTCTCTCCACTGTGCTGCACAAAAATGAGGAGAGCAATGAAAAATCCACCCCTGTAGGCAGAGCTGTCAGAGGAAGCAATGTGGAGCACTGACTGCATTAACAAAGCATGCTTCAGGAAACTGCAGCTGGGCACTGCAACCCTGGGACAATGTGCCAACACAGGGAAATGGAAAGTCATGAAGGAGTTACACCATGCAATCTGTCTGGAGAATACTGACAGCCTAGCACACACATACTTTAGAAGTTCTGAAGAATTAGCACTCTTTGAACTCTACCATTCCTTAGAGGAAAGAAAATCACAGGAGGTAGGGCTGAGTTATGCAGTACGAGTACAAGACCACATAGGGATGGGTACAAAGCAAACGGGCTTTCATGAATCCTCTGATTCTTGAGCATGAAATGTAATTATCTAAACTTCAGATCTTGGACCAGATCTTTCCCAAAAGCATACAGTTATGATGAGAGAGATTTCTCTACCATCCTTCACCATATCATGGAAAGTTACACTGAAGGTAACAGGTCTGAGAGATGTGGTTGGTGGGTCTTTGGTGGGTCTTTAGCACAGAGCAATTGAAAACCCTTCAGGGGAGAATGAAAGTGCTGTGGTTACCAGCATGCTTTCAGAATTAATGGGATGAATACTTTCCACTCTGACTTACATGGTACAGTAGTTTTAAACTGGATTTGTGAAGAGATCTAAGAACTAATATTTACCTTCTTAATATTAATTGCACATACTTGTGAAATTACATATTTATATATTTATAAATCATTCTTATATCTGATGGTGTTTACAAACATATACAGAGACATATCTACCTGTATATTTTCTTAATGCAGATATATTGTTTGGGAGTGCTGTTTGCAAGACATCCTTATAACTGTTCTGATAATACATGATGATGTTTCAGCATCTGAAAACATTCCTTCCTAACAATTAATTGAATAGGCTAAACATACAATGACGCAGTCAAGGGCTTCCCTATTATTTCCCTGTCTCTGGCTCCCTCTATACAGAAGGGACACTCCTGGACCCTCAGTATTGGTAGAGGTGCTCAAGCACCTTTCTGGGCATCCTCAATCCCACAGTTAAAATCAGAGGATCTTTGAATCAGTAATAAAAGGATTTCTTACAGAAGCAATATAGTTGCATCAGATATGGTTCAGCCGGTCCTTTTTTAAGGGACTTAAACTTGTGCCATAATAGAAAAGTAAAAGTTTGCTCCAAGGTTGTTTTAATAGGTTCTCAGTTCTACATTACTCAATATGGATAATGACTTTCAAACACAAACTGGAGTGGAACCTGAAACAGAGAAAGCAGGGGCATTGTCTCAAGATAATGCTTTGGATCACTTTTATGGAAGTTAAACCTGAGCGTGTTCTCCAGTTTTGTGATATTAAACAGTGTTTTACATCATTTTTCAAACTTCATTTAAGCCCTAAATTCACCAGTGTCCTGTTTATTCTTTATACTCTTTTATATCTGAATAATTACTGTTGTGATTTTTCAGTATTTATGCTCCATTTTGAGGGGCTCATTAAAAATAAACAGTACAGGGAAAGGCAATTATCATTAGCAAACATCAGCACAAAAACACAAATAAAAATCCATTAAAAACTGAAAAATAATTACCCCTACTGTTCTTCCTGCCTTATTGTCACCTAAGTGTATTAATATCGGCTGATTTAATTTAAGTTACTCAGCTTTGTTAGTGTGCCTTCTCCTGTTAAGGGTTTAACTTCTTTATCTGTACCAGTGAAGAGGAACTGGAGGCTTCAAATATATTTTTAAAAATTCAGCCAAAATCTTAAGACCTTCTCACTAAAAGGCTAGTTTCATTTATCTTTCTTCAAGGCTTTTACATTATCTAAGAGCACCTACAGAGCTCTAAGAGATTACATGTTGGTCTGCTTCAGGGAGGAAAAAGAATGTTAATCCCCTATTGCAGATATGTTTGGCATTATAAACACTGATATCATATTCCCCACTATCACCTCCTCCCTTGTTTAGAAAAGCAAGAAAGATTAGAAAATAAGTTTTTCTTTTCAATGAATGAATGTTTGGAAAGGGTTTTTCAAACCAACAATTTAGTTGTGTTTTCTTTTATTTCTGTCTTAATTGGTAGAAACCAGTGCTGCTTTCTGCTACACTGGGAGAAATCTTGGATTACAATGAAAAGACAGAAAATTAAGTGCAAAGAACATCAAAATAAATGAGAACAGAGTTTCCTCTGAAAATCTCACAGTTGCTATTTGTATGCAACTGAAAGAAAAAAGAAACCCCAAACTGTGATCACTTGTATCTACCCGAAAATGCAATTAATGCTTAGATAAGCATTCTCCTTTGCCATTTGTCAAAGTACTTAAATACATGCTAAAGTTTAGGCCCATTAAATGAACTTCAGTAAAAGTAAAGTACAAATATTATGATAGGCTCTGCAAATTAAGTGCAGATATTATATAGGTGATTAAAATTCAAACCTTTTTCTAAAAGATCTTGCTTTTAGAATAAGCAGCATAATAATTAATTTTAATACTTAAAATTATTTATGTGTATAATATAATATACATAATAGGTAATTTTAGTAATAATTAGATGATAACATATTCGTAGAATAATTTCTGTGGCAACAACAGTGAAGTTTTCACCAACAAGGTTGACCAGTAAGAGGAATTTTCTGTTCAAGTTTTCTCTCCTCTCTGTGAGAAATTTTTTCTCCAACCTTAACAACTCTGTCTCTAAACACATCCCAAGGACAAAGTTAGATGCAGAAGAGCTTACTTTATTTTAGACACTAACAGAAGTTTACTGATTTAGGTACCTTGCCTTGGAACAACTACTTAAAAGTTTTAGATGCTCGGATGGAGTGAATGACCCAACCCATTTTATGAAATGTTCTGTATTTGCAACCTGCCAATTATGATTAAATAAAAATAAATAAATAAATTAATTAATAATAATAATAATAATAAATAATAGAAAGAAATTAAAGGAAGCCCAGGGAAAAAAGTGGCAGTTTGAAGCTGGATTCTTATTTTTTCATTAGTGCCAGTAAAAATTAAGACTACCTACTTAAATCAATGGAATTATAATACAGATCTTCTTCGAGGAAAGCACATTTTGATCAAAACTATCACCTGACCTTCTCTGGGATGATTCTGTACTGTGCTTACATAACAAGGTTTTTGTGGGGATAGGGGAATGGGGTGGAGGCTGCAGAGGTGGTTTCTGTGTGAAGAGACCAAACATCATACCATGTCAGACATAACAGGTCACAGTCAGCCCACCAATGGACACACCACAGGACACAGCTGAGCTGGTGATGTCTCTGTGAAAACATATTTAAGAAAGGGTAGAAAACTCTGCAGCGGTTGACAAAAAAATGTGAGAGAAACAATGCTGCAGACACCAAGGTCAATGATGAAGGAGGAGGAGGAGGTGCTATAGGCACCAGAGCAGAATTCCTCTACAGCCTGTGGAGAAGATCCAGCCTGTGGAGAAGCCAGAGTAGGCTACCAGCAGGAACATGGAGAGGAGCCTATGCAGGATCAGGTTTTGTGGCAGGAACTGTGGCTTCTGGAGAACCAATGGTGAACCAGTTAATTCATGAAGGACCATACTCCATAGGAAGGACCTATGCTGTAGCACGGGAAGTGAGCCTCAGAAGAGCTGAGGCATGCATGTGTTTTGTTTTGTCTTTGTTTCTCACCATCCAACTTTATTTTAAATTGGCAATAAATTAAATTAATTTTCCCCAAGTTGAGTCTGTTCTGCCTATGATGGCAATTGGTATGAGATCTCCCAGTCTTTATCTTGACCCTCAAGCTTTTCCATCTTATTTTTCTCCCCCTGTCCCACCGAGAAGGGGGAGTGAGAAAGCGCCTGGGTGGGTGGCTGGCAGCCAGCCAAAGTCAACCTACCAGTTTCCAATGAAACCACAGAAAGAATGGAATTGTGTAGATTTATACAGCTTCAGTATTGGAACCTTCTTTAAAATGAAAATACTTGTATGTACAAAATTAGCAAGCACTGTACAATTCTGAATGTTGCCATAGATAAACATGTTTACATGGCAAGAAAAAGGGGCAAGAAAATCCCACTATCAATATTAATCCTTGGCAAAACATTTGAGAAACTGTTGCCATATTTATAGGCTCAGATTCCAATATGTTTTACATTAGGGGAATTCCATGTTCTTGTCTAATTACTACTCCATTTAACTTAACTTATATTCTGCTCCTTGGTGTTGAGAAGTGATCCTCTTGGGTCTGCAAATCTAGACCAGTTCATTGTGTTAACAGCTTTTCCACTACATTAATTTTGGTACTGTATTATATCCTTGGACAAACCATACGACACTTTCATTTATAATCAGGAAACACACATCTTCCAGATGAATAAATAGTGATTTGATTAGAAAACAATATTTTAAATTCCATCAGATATTCAGGTTCAGTTCTCCCCAGATCTTAAATGTAAACTTGTCTATCCCAAATGATTGGCAAATATTTAACTGTTGAAAATAATTTTTTCCATCTACCAAATTAAACAAGATGACACAGTATCAAGATGAATAACTTTAATATTAGTAGCATGTAAGTAAATAAAGTCTTTTCAGAGAATAAACTTCTAGCTGAGAGAAATCTCCATCTTTGAAACAGGAAATATGAGCTGGTAAATCAGTTTCGCTGAGATCATACTGAAATCAGTGTGTGGTCAAGAAAGAAAAAATGCTCTGGAATCATTTCAAGGCAGAATAAAATAAGTTATTTCACCTGATATAAAAAAAAAAAAAAAAAAGAAAAGGAGACAAAAAAGCAAAACCAAGAAAAACTTAAAACTAACAATCCACAACAACAACAACAACAACTCAAAAACTCAAACCAGACGCTTGGTAACTATTTAAAGGATCTTTTTTTTCCCATTCACATCCTATTTATGTCTTGCATGTAGATGACTTGACAAAGACAAAATGGGTATTCACACAGAGTATTAACATTTCATGTCTTTCATCTGTTTACATTGCAAAGCTAATTTAGTTCATCTGAGTGGGACCTTTTGCACAGGAGAGACAAAACAAAAAGATAATATGAACACTCCTGGCATTACTAAAGTATTACATCCATCTCTTCCTGTGTAGTATTAAAGGAAAAAAAAATTGTGAAATTAATATTAAAACTTCCCTACAATGTTATTATTAAAGGAGAGTATTACTTCATCTCTGGAAACATTATTGAAGCAAAGACACACCTCAGGAAATAAACATGCAGAGGCCCGAAAGAACATATGACCCTATAACTCCTTTCAATGTTTCAAAATTGTTTACTGAAGATCTTTATAAATAATAATATACATAAAAATAATGATAATTAAACTGGGAAAATAAACATTTTCATCATATAATTCTTGAGAATGGAAAACTGAATTATGCAATGTAGAAATAGCTGTTCTGCTTGACAAAGCCCTATGAATTTCTTTATGGATGAGATTTTATTTTCTTTTTTTTTTTTTAAATAAAATCCTTTAAAAATATATAGGAGGGGAGTGATGTTGTTCTGAGAAAAACAGCTGGAGCTTATTTAATCAAGACTAATATATGTAGTGGAATGTTTCTTAAAAGTTTGAGGAAAAAAAAATGTGTTCTTTATTCTCCATTGCAACGTGATTTTCTTGACCTCTTTCCTTTCTCTCTTTTTTTTTTTTTTCTCCCACCTAAATAAATAAACATCCTAGCATGTATGAAGTTTATTATTGTGCTAATTTCTTTGCTTTGACATCATTTAGTTTTGTCTCAGCACAAGGAAAATTATGTGTATT